>NC_081552.1:164924964-165229964 GCF_963082655.1 Stomoxys calcitrans | reverse complement strand
TCCATCTAAGATTTGAAATTTTGAAAATAGCACTCGTACGTTAAGCTACATTGTTACAGCTATTTAAAATTCGATTTCAAAGAAATTAGCATAAACAAACATTTGGCAACTGCTGCCAAATACAACAAACTTTATACAGCAACAGCAAAAAATTAATTTCTCCCTTGCACTGAATCAGCCAATGGCCTGCGATTCACCCACCCCTTTCAAAGTTATTGCACAGAACACATTCTGGCCGGGTAAACTGGTATGGATGGGTTGGGCAGACAAGCATAAACTGAAAAAGTGTCGAGAAAAAATATGTTTGCAATTCAAATTGGAAGTAGAAAAAACAGAGAAAAAAAGGAACAAAAAAATCAAAAAAGAACTTACTTGGCAAACCAGGATCCATCGTTGCTGGTAAAGCGATCCACAAAATTGTGCAAAGAAATCGCTGATATATCACTCAGGGCATAGTAATGTGTAAGATTGTATTCTGGCACCCAGTTAGGCTCCCCCAGGGTGTTCGCCGTCTGCAAATCCATGTAGTACTGGGTGTAGTCCAAAACCTATAATTATGCAAAAATACGTTGCTTTAAGGCCTCTACCAAAACCGTAACATTTCATTATTCTTTCGACCCGTAAGTAGGTGTTTGTGGAAGACTATTTCTGACTCTGTGTGTGTGAATGTGTGTGGAGGTGTGTATGGGTGTGATGGCCGACAGCACAGTCCTTCGTTATGGTCAAGTGTTGAGTTGAATGAAAGAGTTTTAAGAGGCAATGTTGTTGGTTGTTCTCGTGAGTAAGTAGAAAGATAACTGCAAACACTAGCACAAATTGCGGAAGCAAAAAAAAAACTGACTTTTTATGAATCACATGAAATATAGAATGTCAAGTCACACACTTACCAACATCGATATTTTTAAATATAAACAATTTAAAGGTTCATGGAAATGGGTATTCGACAATTTCTCGGAGTTTACTTACATATGTACGTATACATTAATCGAAGAGTGTTTTACGTAATTACTTTTAAACCCAATGTGTAGGAATTTAAATAATTTGGTTTTTGTACAATTCCTTTCAATATGGTAAAGGAGGTTTTTTCCTCCTAATTTCACAAGGCTTGTTAATCAGCTTGTTTGTATCGCCAGTATCTACAATATATATGACATTTAAACAGACCATGTATTTAATCCCAATTAACCATATTGAGGTACATAATAGGAATTTTTATTTTCGATTTTGGGTGTCCTTTTGAATGATGTGGTATATTTGCCCTGATTTTTTAGCTATTATCTTTTTTGCCGCACTGGTTTAAACAGCTCACGCACGTTTCGTGTTTTGTTTAACTGTCAAACATCTTCAGTTTGGTCTATTATTTAACCATAAATGGCCTTAAAAACGAACAACGCATGCGAATGATTGAATTTTATTATCAAAATGTGTGAACTGTTAAGAAACTTTATCGCGCGTTTCTTCCATTGAACGACGAAGCTCATTTTTGGCTCAATGGGTACGTAAATAAGCAGAATTATCGATTTTGGAGTGAAGATCAGCCAGAAAAAGTTACAGTTTGGTGAGGTGGCATCATTGCACCGTAATTCTTCAAAGATGTGAATGCTGAGCGCAACCGTGAGATGATATCCAATTTTTTTGCCCAGAATGCATGACATGTGGTTTCAACAAGACGGTGCCACATGCCACACAGCACGCGTAACAACCGACTTATTGAGAGGCGAGTTCGGTGAACATTTTATTTCACGTTCGGGAACGGTCATTTGGCCGCCTAGACTATTTTTGGTGGCTATGTTAAAGCTCATGTCTATACAGGCAAGCCCTCTTCAATTGACGCATTGGAAGTCAACATTGTAGATTTTATTCTCACGAATAACCGGACGAAATGTTGGAAAGAGTATGCCAAAATTGGACTAAGCGGTTGGACCATTTAAGGCGCAGTCACGGTCAATATTTGCATGCATATCGACCGTAAAAGTGTCTGAAGCCCACAAAAGCTTTATTTATTACCCGATTTCGCTAAAATTTAAAACAGTGAGTTGATTTAAGCCTGGTGCCGGTAAGAGCTTTACTTACTACCCGTTTTCGCTGAAATTTAAATGCGTGGATTGATTTAAGCCTCCCGACATTTGATACAAATATGGTTAAGATCGGACTATATATAGATATAGCTACCATAGAGGTCGATCTGCCGGTTAAGAATCTAAGGCTCATTAAGGCTTTATTTATTACCCGATTTCTCTGAAATTTGAACAGTGCGTTGTTTTAACCGATCTGCCGGTTAAGGGTCTGATCCCATTAAAGCTGAATTTATTACCCGATTTCGATGAAATTTGAAACAGTGAGTAACTTTAAGCCTCCCGACGTCCGACCCATGGTTCAGATCGGACAATATAGACCGATATGCCGAGAAAGGGTCTGATGCCCATAAAAGCTTTACTTATTACCCGTTTTCGCTGAAATTTAAATGAGTGAATTGTTTTAAGCCTCCCACCATCTAACCTAAATATGGTAAAGATCGGTCGATCGATGCTGCTTGATATTGAGCGATAGATTTCGACAATTAATCACAATGAGCTCCGCATCAATTGCCATAAGTACTGAATTGTGAATTATGGACTTCCAAGAAAAACAAAACCAAACAAGTAAAAGCGTGCTAAGTTCGGCCGGGCCGAATCTTATATACCCTCCACCATGGATCGCATTTGTCGAGTTCTTTTCCCGGCATCTCTTCTTAGGCAAAAAAGGATATAAGAAAAGAGTTGCTCTGCTATTAAAACGATATCAAGATATGGTCCGGTTCGGACCACAATTAAATTATATGTTGGAGACCTGTGTAAAATTTCAGCCAATTCGTATAAGAATTGCGCCCATTGGGGTTCACGAAGTAAAATAGAGCGAACGATTTATATGGGATCTGTATCGGGCTATAGACCGATTCAGAACATAATAAACACGTTTGTTGATGGTCATGAGAAGATCCGTCGTACAAAATTTCAGCCAAATCGGATAGGAATTGCGCCCTCTAGAAGCTCAAGAAGTCAAATCCCCAGATCTGTTTATATGACAGCTATATCAGGTTATGAACCGATTTCAACCATACTTGGCACAGTTGTTGGATATCATAACGAAATACTTCGTGCAAAAATTCATTCAAATCGGATAAGAATTGTGCCCTCTAGAGGCTTAAGAAGTCAAGACCCAAGATCGGTTTATATGGCAGCTATATCACGTTATGGACCGATTTAAATCATACTTAACACAGTTGTTGGGTATCATAACAAGACACGTCGTGCGAAATTCCATTCCAATCGGATAAGAATTGCGCCCTCCAGAGGGTCAAGAAGTCAAGACCCAAGATCGGTTTATATGGCAGCTATATCAGGTTATGGACCGATTTGAACCATACTTGGCACTGTTGTTGGATATAATAACAAAACACGTCGTGTAAAATTTCATTTCAATCAGATAAGAATTGAGCACTCTAGACGCTCAAGAATTCAAGACCCAAGATCGGTTTATATGGCAACTATATCAGGTTATGAACCGATTTGAACCATACTTGGCACAGTTGTTGGATATCGTAACAAAACACGTCGTGCAAAATTTCATTCTGATCGGATAAGAATTGCGCACGCTAGAGGCTCAAGAAGTCAAGACCCACGATCGGTTTATATGGCAGCTATATCAGGTTATGGACCGATTTGAACTATACTTAGCACAGTTGTTGGATATCATAGCAAAACACGTCATGCAAAATTTCATCCCAATCGGATAAGAATTGTGCCCTCTAGAGGCTCAAGAAGTCAAGACCCAAGATCGGTTTATATGGCAGCTATATCAAAACATGGACCGATATGGCCCATTTACAATACCAACCGACCTACACTAAGAAGAAGTATTTGTGCAAAATTTCAAGCGGCTAGCTTTACTCCTTCGGAAGTTAGCGTGCTTTCGACAGACGGACGGACGGACGGACGGACGGACGGACGGACGGACGGACGGACGGACAGACGGACGGACATGGCTAGATCGACATAAAATGTCACGACGATCAAGAATATATATACTTTATGGGGTCTCAGACGAATATTTCGAGTAGTTACAAACAGAATGACGAAATTAGTATACCCCCCATCTTATGGTGGAGGGTATAAAAATCAAGATCATTTAATTTCAATGATTTTATTTCAAGAATAACATAGCAAACACTTTATACAAGTTTAGCAAGAGTGTGCTGTTTTCAAGAACACTTTGATATGAATCGTCCCATAACCTATAGCTACCATATAAACCTTTCTTAGCTCAACAACGCCATCCAAAATCAAAAGTGGTTCGATAGGCACAATATGGGTGTCAAATAAAACGTATTGCAGACAAGAAAACGAATATCGTACTAAAATTTGGGTCCAAGTACCCAGCGGGCTCCCCAACCCAAAAACTGCTCTAAACAGATATATTCGACATTCATGTCAATATGGGCCTCAAATAAAAATATTTGACTTTAGATTACAAATATGGCATAAAAAATTAGGTACAAGTAATGGGAGGTCGCCCCACCCCCAAGTAGCCCCAAGTACTCCCAAATAGGCATGTTAGCCGACCATGTCTATATGGGACTCAAATGAAAGGTATTTGGAAGTAAATTACGAATATGACATTAACATTTATGTTCAAGTCTGCGCTTTTCCCTCCAAAAATAAGACAAATAGGTTGATTAATCCATTATGACAATGTGGTACTCCAATGAAAGGTATTTGAGAGTAGAAAACGAATTTTATATCCAATTCTGGAGCCATGTGTTTGGAGGTACGCCCTAAAGCACTCCCTAATGTGAACTTAAATTCCGATTATGGCAATATAGAGCTCAAACCAAAGGTATTTGAGAGTAAACATCGTATTTAATATCTATTTTCAGGGCAATGTGCCGGTGGCCGCCCCAGCCCCAAAAACACCCTCCAAACAGTCCATATTTATCGACCATTGCAATATGGGTCTCACATTAAATGGATTTGGGAGTGCAGCACGAATTTTATATTCATATTTGAGTCGAAATGTCTGAGTGCCATCCCTCCCCTAAAAAGCACTTCTCATTACCTTAGTTTTTAAAAACATCAGATCTCGGAGATTGGTATTGGATACAGCTCAAACGAAAGGTGCTTGAGAGAAAAATCGAATTTGATATCTAATTGAAGAGCCATTTGCCCTACCTGAAAACACCTCCCTATCATATAAAAGCTATTCGATTTTTAAATTGATTGACTTTCGGGAAATTGATACTCATTTTCGGGACAAAGTCCCTGGGGTCCACATCATCCACAAATAGAATTTATTTACCGATCATGCCATTATGTGGGGCTCATATAAAATGTATTTGAAATTAGAGCACGACGCGTATATTTACATTAAGGGCCAAGTGTTTCTCTAAACCTGAAACTAAACTCAAAAGAAAGATATTTGGAAGTGGAGTAAAAATTTACCCAGGAACCGATCAATGAAAGCTTATCGATTCAAGTTTAAAATCAATAATAACAAGTAAAAGCGTGCTAAGTTCGGCCGGGCCGAATCTTATATACCCTCCACCATGGATCGGATTTGTCGAGATCTTGCCACTGTACCTGTTTTTAGGCAAACAAAGGATAAAAGAAAATAACTGCAATGTTATTGGAAAAATATCAAGTTATAGAGACCATAATATAAGTCATTGTGTAAAATTTCAGCTAAATCTAGTAAAAATTGCGCACTTTAGGGGCTGAAGAAGTAAAATAGGGAGATCGGTTTATAGGGGAGCTGCATTAGGCTAAAAGCCGATTCATGTCATTTTCGACACGTATGTTAAAGGTCATGAGAGAAGCCGTTGTACAAAATTTCAGCTAAATCGGATAATAACTGCGCCCTCTAGTGGCTTAAGTCAAGACCCCAGATCGGTTTATATGGCAGCTATATCAGATTATAGACCGGTTTGAACCATACTCAGCACAGTTGTTGAGAGTCATAATAAAACACATCATGCAAAATGTCAGCCAAATCGAATAAGAATTGTGCCCTCTAGCGGCTCAAGAAGTCAAGATCCAAGATCGGTTTATATGGCAGCTATACCAAAACGTGGACCGTTATAGCCCATTTGCAATCCCAACTGACCTACACTAATAAAAATTTCAAGTGGCTAGCTTTACTCCTTCGAAAATTAGCGTGCTTTCGACAGACAGACGGACGGACGGACGGACATGGCTAGTTCGACTTAAAATATCATGAAAATATCAAGAATATATATACTTTATGGGGTCTTAGACGAATATTTCGAGGAGTTACAAACAGTTACCGAGGAGTTACCCTCCTATAGTGGAGGGTTTAAAAAAGGACTTTTTTATAGCCGTATTCGAATGGTGTGCCGCAGTTCGATACCTCTATGGGAAGAATTTTTTACATGACGATGTATGGCAAATGTTGCCAGAATTATAGAGGGATCACCACCGCTTTAAATTTTGTCCGACGTTATTGGCAGACATAGGCTACAGTGGCACGAATTCGATATACACATTCAGGGCGAAGTGTCCCAACCCTTAAAAGATATTGGAGAGTTAAAGAAGGCGCAGCGGAGCCGTCCCGGTTCGGCTAGTAAAGTATAATCCCGATTAGTTCATAACATAATATAACTCCCACATAAACTGATCTCTTGATTTCTGATCATTTCTGAGCACCTAACGAAGGTAATTCCTATTCAAATATATAAAAATCCATGAGATTTCCTCTTTATGATTTCCCAGTATTTTTGTCTTTTAGGAGAATGTACAATAGAAACATATATTTATTTATAGCGGCTATATCCATTCATTAATTAACACATTCGTAGACTAGCCAATGCAGGGTTTCCATCACTGTATATTTTCAAACAGAACTGCATCCTATGTCTATGAATACACAAAATCAAAATGTTTTTATATGTAGAATTCCATTTAACCAAAAATTAAAAACCTGCAATAGCAAAACTTTGCAAATTACACAAAACCCCAGAAGAACAAAAGCCGAAATATCATTGAATTTTACAACTGAAATAGTTTCAATTTAAATAAAATATACAAACAGACGTCTGTCCTTGTACTCCTATTGTGTTGGACATGTCTGCAGTGGCGTCAATAATTTGGAATGATTTGAGTTTAAAAAAGGCTTGGGTTTGCCCAAAAAGGCTATGTTTGGAAAAAGATCTTTACTCAGTCACTGTAATTTGAACGCAGACATAGTGGAGAGCTAGGTAGAGAATTCCATTTTGGTCCTTTGAGCATGTGAAGTATTGAATCCTGGTTTATAATAGAATAAAGTACATAAAGTGTTAAAATTGCACAAACTGCTCAAAGAGTTATATGTACAGCATATGGTCTATCAATAGTGACGGCAGGGTGTTATTTTGAAGCTACGATTATCCTGCATCTATAATCCTGAATATGGGGTCTCAAATTTCTACCACCAAATTTCAAAACTTTTATTCTTTGTTTGATATTTCAACAACATATTCCATCTTTCAAGTCTGCGAAATTTATCAGGTGTGCTATAATTTAAATTTGGGGCTTGAATACAACGTAGACGTTGTATTCTAAATCGCTTAACAATGTCAATATCAAAAAATAATCGAGTAAGAGGTGATAAGTTTGGCCGGGTTGAATATTGGGAACCCACCACCATGGATGATGCTAAAAATTTATTCAAAATGGATTTGGTTGGAGGGCCTAATTTTACTGCACGTACCAAATTTCTGCCAAACCAGGCAAAAATTAAAGCTTGTACGAGCCGAACAAGGATAATCGAGAAATCGGTTTATATGGGACCTATTTCAGGTTATATACCGATTGTGATTGTACTTGGCACTGTTTTTGAAAGCCGAACCATTGGAGTAACTAGAAATTTTTACTGGGGGGTTGCAACAGCCCAACCAAAAAAAAAAAAACAACAGCAAAAAATTAAAACAAGTAAAATAGCATTAAGCTCTGCCGGGCGGAACATTGGATATCTACCACCTCGGGTATATAGAAACATCATTTCGATAAAATCCGAAGCCCGGGTGGCACCAGCTCAAAGGCTCAGTGCCTGTGATATTTGGTATAAGAAGGCAAGTTATCGGCGCCTTTAAATGACCAATGACCATAGTTTTCCAGCGGCCTTCAATTGGGAGATCTATATTTATGGTGGCTATACCAAAAGTGGTCCGACCTAAACCATATACAGCTCACTGTGTTAAATTTTTGTGAAATCGGGCAATAAATGCGGGTTTTATGAGCCTGAGACCTTAAATCGGAAGAACTATGTATTGTATATAGACTAATACCGATTTGGTCCATATTCGGCACAGTTAAAGGGGATCTTAACACAAATTATTGTCTAAATTTCAGCCTGATCAGCTAATGAATTCAGATTTTATGGGCCGATGACCTTAAATAAGAAGAGCGGTCTGTTTGGGGGCTACATAAAAATATATTTAGTCCGACATGGACCGTATATGTCGGGGATCTGAACATAAATCATTGTGCAAAATTCCAACCAAATCGGGAAATAAATAGAGCTTTAAAGAGCCTAAGGCGCTAAATCGGGAGATCGGCCTATATAGTGAGCTAAATCAAGATATAGTCCGATGTAGCCATAGTCGTGCTTAATCTACCTGAGGATTTGCACACAATTTTTAAAGCCTTTAGCGTGTTTTCAGTAGACAGACGGACGGACATGGGTAGATCATCCTAGATATTTACGACTACCAAGAATATTCATAAGATTGTCCGACTAATTTACTATTTATCATAAGCAAAACAAGCAATATTTTGGCAAACGGTCCAAATTAGACGTAGTGATTTCTAAGGAGTCCAGTTGAGTATTTTCGGTCCTAGCACAAAAACACATATTGTAAGCTACACCACTACTGTGGCTCTGTTGGTAAAAATATAATAAAAGGTCATACCCGTCTGTCGCGTATCCTTTCTACATTGTTTGCCATTTTTTTGTAATCAATATAAGGATGGGATTTTTATTCCAATCAATTTTCGCACTACTCTTATAGCTCAAAGACAAATAAATGATGAATTTTGGTAAAAATCGAGATTTAGATATAGCTCTCATACATATATATCGCTCGATTTTCACCTAAAATTATGTTTGGAACAATTTTCAAGCGATTTGTAGGAAATTTTGTATGACATGTTTTATAACCCAACTGAAAGCCTCTGTTAAATTCCATCAAAATCGGTAAACAAAATCCGTGCTTGATTTATTTTGGATTTACTTTTCATATAACCCCTGTTTGATTTATTAAATATTGAAAAAAATTGAGTGCATTCGGTTTTTTTTTTTTCAATATTTTTTTCACATATTTTTAATAATGGCAAAATAATAAGAATGTATGGAATACTTTATTATACCTATGAAAAAATCTCCAGTAGATGTGGCAGATTCTCAATTCGTCACACTGTCCACTGATTTGCAAATAAAGTACTCGAAACACTTTCGTAAACAACTAAAGGTTTTCTCAACGGTTTATTTATTAATTTAGAAGGTTTGAAATACAGGGAGTGCACTCAATAGTTAACAGTAGTTAATACTAACACAATTTCTGGGTGGTGGTGAAAAAATTCAAGTGGCCAACTTTACGCGTTCGACCGCTATCGTGATTTCGATAAACGTACGGACGAACATAGCTATAGCGAATCAGAATGTCGAGATGATCAATAATATATTTACCTTATCGGGTCGCAGATTAATGTTTCTAGTTGTTACAAACGCAATGACTAGATAAATATAACCCCCATCCTATGGTGGTGGGTTTAACAAGTAAACACGTGCTATGTTCTGTCGGGTGGAATCTTATGGTGATTTCGATTCTTAAAAACTATTTCACTAACTTTGTCGTTATACGGGACAACATTTTGCAAATGTCGCCCACAATAGGATGGGGGGAATACTAATTTCGTCATTCTGTTTATAACTACTCGAAATATTCGTCTGAGACCCCATAAAGTATATATATTTTCGTTCATCGTGACATTTTATGTCGATCTAGCCATGTCCGTCCGTCTGTCCGTCCGTCTGTCTGTCGAAAGCACGCAAACTTCCGAAGGAGTAAAGCTAGCCGCTTGAAATTTTGCACAAATACTTTTTATTAATGTAGGTCGGTTGGTATTGTAAATGGGCCATATCAGTCCATGTTTTGATATAGCTGCCATATAAACCGATCTTGGGTCTTGACTTCTTGAGCCTCTAGAGGGCGCAATTCTTATCCGATTGGAATGAAATTTTGCACGACGTGTTTTGTTATGATATTCAACAACTTTGTCGAGAATGGTTCAAATCGGTTCATAACCTGATATAGCTGTCATATAAACAGATATGGGGACTTGAATTCATGAGCTTCTAGAAGGCGCCATTCCTATCCGATTTGGCGGAAATTTTGCATGACGTATTTTATTCTTATTCAACTACATTGTCAAATAAGGTTCAAATCGGTTCATAACCTGATATAGCTGTCATATAAACCGATTTGGGATCTTGACTTCTTGAGCCTGTAGAGGTCGCAATTATTATCCGATTTGCCTGAAATTTTATACGACGGATTCTCTCATGACCATAACCATATGTGTTTATTATGGTCTGAATTGGTCTATAGCCCGATACAGCTCCCATATAAATCGATCTCTCTATTTTACTTCTTGAGCCCCTAAAGGGCGAAATTCTTATTCGAATTGGCTGAAATTTTACACAGGTCTCCAACATATAAAGGGTGATTTTTTTGAGGTTAGGATTTTCATGCATTAGTATTTGACAGATCACGTGGGATTTCAGATATGGTGTCAAAGAGAAAGATGCTCAGTATGCTTTGACATTTCATCATGAATAGACTTACTAACGAGCAACGCTTGCAAATCATTTTCAGTGAATCATTTTCAGTGAAATCATTTTCAGTGAATCGACAAATTTTGTTCAGCGATGAGGCTCATTTCTGGTTGAATGGCTACGTAAATAAGCAAAATTGCCGCATTTGGAGTGAAGAGCAACCAGAAGCCGTTCAAGAACTGCCCATGCGTCCCGAAAAATGCACTGTTTGGTGTGGTTTGTACGCTGGTGTAATCATTGGACCGTATTTTTTCAAAGATGCTGTTGGACGTAACGTTACGGTGAATGAACACATTTCGAACCGAACACTGATTTTGGTAATAAAATTCAATGATTTGCAAGCGTTGCTCGTTAGTAAGTCTATTCATGATGAAATGTCAAAGCATACTGAGCATCTTTCTCTTTGACACCATGTCTGAAATCCCACGTGATCTGTCAAATACTAATGCATGAAAATCCTAACCTCAAAAAAATCACCCTTTAATTGAATTGTGGTCCGAACCGGACCATATTTCTTATATCGCTTTTTGCCTAAGGAGAGATGGCGGAAAAAGAACTCGACAAATGCGATCCATGGTATCCATGGAGGTATATAAGATTCGGCCCGGCCGAACTTAGCATGCTTTTACTTGTTGTATTTTCAACCGAACTTGTTCATGTGTATATGTAATCATTTCAACCAAATAATACGGTAAAAATCGCATCTCCTTTCGAAGAACGTTCTAGCAATGCATCTAGTACGCCATTGCCTAAATAAAACTCGTTCACTTTTTCCGTTTTTTATATAAGTTTTTAATATTTTGCTGATTTTATCCAAACATTTAACAAGTTTAGTCGTCTTCTTCTTCTTCTGTGCAAACAAAATTTGCCTGAATGATAGCCGCTGATTCTAAGTACGATATTCTCCACCGTTGACTTGGCACGGTGTAAAAAATACAACATTTTTCCATTCTCTAGACACCATTTACAAACGAACGCTACACCCGGTGGTGGCTTTACTGCATGCATGTCGACAAAATGCTATACTTTTTTGCACAATCGAAATCACCATTATATACCCTACATCGTGGACTGCTTTTACAAAGTTCTTGTGCGTTTTCTCTTTATAGGGATAAACTAACAAATGATAGTGTGTGGTCAATCAACAAATCTAATGAATTTCTTTATATATTTGGTTTGGATTTTTTTTTGGCAGATGCTTCAAAAACAGATGATCGGTTTAAATGGGATGGGATATTGTGGTCCGATTCAACCATTCCTAGGAGAAATAATTATGGAATATTTCTGCCAAATCAGACAAGAATTGCGCTCTCTAGGGATGCAAGAAGTACAGGAGTACAACCTGAAGATCGGTTTATATGGGAGATTTATCTGGCAAGTATCCGATTTAGGCATTACTTGGTAAAGTAATTGGATGTCATAGAACAAACTTAATATACAAAACATGACCGATTTGGCTCATTTACAATCCGCAACAATCTGTATCGATAGGAAGTGTTTGTGAAAAATTGCAAGCAAATAGCTTTATATGTATAGATGCTATCATTATTTCAACAGACGGATGGACAGAGGGATTGATGGACGGCGCTTGATCGACTTAAAATGTCATGACGATCAATAATTTATTTACTACATACATTCAGGGTCGCAGATCAATATTTCGAAGTGTTAGAAACGGAATGACTAGATAAGTATACTGTATACCCCCACTCTATGATGAGGGGTATAAAAACACATACATTATGGTAGTTTGCGATAACGTAGGTTAATTTTCCTATTTCAGTAAAATTTTCCATTTACTTACTTGTCTGGTTCTGCAAATATCCTTGTTTCTGACCCATATAAAGGGTGATATTTTAGCTATTATCTTTTTGGAAACAATGGTTTAAACAGCTCACGCATGTTTCGTGTTTTGTTTCACTGTCAAACATCTTCAGTTTGTTTTATAATTTAACCATGAATCGTCTTAGAAAAGAACAGCACTTGCAAATTATTTAATTTTATTACCAAAATGAGTGCTCTGTTAAAGAAGTTCATCGCGCTTATTATTCATTTCATTTCGAATCTAATTTATGATCAATGGGTACGTAAATAAGGAGAATTATTCTTTTTGAAGATCAGCCAGAAGCATTGCAAGAGCTACCATCGCATCTGGAAAAAGTCACTGTCTGGTGCAGTTTATGGACTAGTGACATCATTGAACCGTACTTCTTTAAAAATTATGCGAATCGTAACGCAACTGTGAATAGTGAGCGCTATAGTGAGAAGATATCCAACTTTTTTGCTCTGTCAAATTTCGCGAGAGTCGGTTAACAAATGAGCATTTTATTGCAGTATTTTTTTAAAATCGGACGAACATATATATGAGAGCTATATCTAATTTTAAACGGATTTATAGCTAGCTTGTAGGATATTGTAGTATTCGTTGAGGAAAAAGTTATTGCAATATATCTCCACATCGGACGAACATATATATGGGAACTATATCTTAATCTGAAACAATTTCGAGAAAACTTCTTAGATATTTTGGTAGTCGTCAATGAAAGCTTTGTGCAAAATTTTGGGAAGATTGGTCAATAAATGTGCTTGCAGTGGCTCTTGGAGTGAAAATCGGGAGTTATATCTAAATCTGAACCAATTTCCAAATTCACCAGTTATGCCAAGAGTCAAGAGAAAATTCTTCTATTAAATTTCAATAGAATCGATCAACAAATGACCATTTTATTTTAATATTACTGCAAATCGGACGAACATATATATGGAAGCTATATCCGAATTTGAACCGATTTTTTCCAATTTCAAAAGGCTTCGTCTCTACGCCAAAAAAAAATTATGTGCCATATTTGAAGACGATCGGACTAAAATTGCGACCGCAGTTTGTACACCAATTACAATGGATAGACAGACCGATAGAAAGACGGACATAGCAAAATCGAAGCTATAAAAAATTGTTTTGCCTATGCCTAAGCCTTATTCTTCTATGGTACGAAATCACATGAGGTTCCCCTAACTATTGGGTTGCCCAGAAAGTAATTGCGGATTTTTCATATAGTCGGCGTTGACAAATTTTTTCACAGCTTGTGACTCTGTAATTGCATTCTTTCTTCTGTCAGTTATCAGCTGCTACTTTTAGCTTGCTTTAGAAAAAAAAGTTGGCCCAAAATTTAAGATTTTTCTTTATTCTTAGGATTTTAACAATGAAAACGAGCCAAAGAACCAAAACTTTAAAATAAAGATACTATACATTAATTTAATTTCCTACTTACTAAACGACATGACCGTCCGTATCAAATTTTGATCGCGTGATTGATTCTTATTTTGTTTCAGAGATTATTATTCTTGGATTTTTATACCCTCCACCATAAGATGGGGGGTATACTAATTTCGTCATTCTGTTTGTAACTACTCGAAATATTCGTCTGAGACCCCATAAAGTATATATATTCTTGATCGTCGTGACATTTTATGTCGATCTAGCCATGTCCGTCCGTCTGTCCGTCCGTCCGTCCGTCCGTCTGTCTGTCGAAAGCACGCTAACTTCCGAAGAAGTAAAGCTAGCCGCTTGAAATTTTGCACAAATACTTCTTATTAGTGTAGGTCGGTTGGTATTGTAAATGGGCCATATCGGTCCATGTTTTGATATAGCTGCCATATAAACCGATCTTGGGTCTTGATTTCTTGAGCCTCTAAAGTGCGCAATTCTTATCCGATTGGAATGAAATTTTGCACGACGTGTTTTGTTATGATATCCAACAACTGTGCCAAGTATAGTTCAAATCGGTCCATAACCTGATATAGCTGCCATATAAACCGATCTTGGGTCTTGACTTCTTGAGCCTCTAGCGTGCGCAATTCTTATCCGATCAGAATGAAATTTTGCACGACGTGTTTTGTTATGATATCCAACAACTGTGCCAAGTATGGTTTAAATTGGCCCATAACCTGATATAGCTACCATATAAACCGATCTTGGGTCTTGACTTCTTGAGCCTCTACAGTGCGCAATTCTTATCCGATTGGAATGGAATTTCGCACGACGTGTTTTGTTATGATACCCAACAACTATACCAAGTATGGTTTAAATCGGTCCATAACCTGATATAGCTGCCATATAAACCGATCTTGGGTCTTGACTTCTTGAGCCTCTAGAGGGCACAATTCTTATCCGATTTGAATGAATTTTTGCACGAAGTATTTCGTTATGATATCTAACAACTGTGCCAAGTATTTTTGAAATCGGTTCATAACCTGATATAGCTGTCATATAAACAGATCTAGGGATTTGACTTCTTGAGCTTCTAGAGGGCGCAATTCCTATCCGATTTGGCTGAAATTTTGCATGACGTATTTTATTTTAACTTTCAACAACTGTGTCAAATAAGGTTCAAATCTGATATAGCTGCCATATAAACCGATCTGGAATCTCTACTTCTTGACCCCTAGAGGTCGCAATTATTATCCGATATGCCTGAAATTTTGTACGACGGATCCTCTCATGACCATCAACAAACGTGTTTATTATGGTCTGAATCGGTCTATAGCCCGATATAGATCCCATATAAATCGTTCTCTCTATTTTACTTCGTGAGCCCCAATGGGCGCAATTTTTATACGAATTGGCTGAAATTTTACACAGGTCTCCAACATATAATTTAATTGTGGTCCGAACCGGACCATATCTTGATATCGTTTTAATAGCAGAGCAACTCTTTTCTTATATCCTTTTTTGCCTAAGAAGAGATGCCGGGAAAAGAACTCGACAAATGCGATCCATGGTGGAGGGTATATAAGATTCGGCCCGGCCGAACTTAGCACGCTTTTACTTGTTTTTTTTTAATATAGCATTCACGGTCTTGCCCCAAGGTCAATTTCCTATTTTCCAAAAATATATTGACCTTAATTTTAATAACAAGACGGAAAGTTAAGGTTTTATTAACCTACAATTTAAAATAAAAAATCCTTTATATGAAGGAAAATATTTTCACCAAAGGGAATGTTTCTTTAAAAAACTGGAAAATTGATCACCTTTATATTAGGTTAGGTTAGGTTGAAAAGAGGGTGCAGATATCAATCCGCCCCATGCCACTATGGACATACACCTAAGCCAGTAGTCGGCTTGTTGTGCGCTCTTAAAACTAAAAATAGAAAATTTTAAGTTCGGGATTCTGTGCTACTTACAAAATCCTTAATTGTTTCAAATACCACTCCAATAAGCTCCAATGACAAAGGAAATGCTTCAATGTCTCATCATCTTCCCCGCATGCCCTACACATGCTATAACTTGCCGCACAGATTTTACATAAGAGAGCTCGTAGTCCTATGTGGTCCGTTATGATACCAATAGCTATACTGATCTCCTTCTTGCTTCCTTTCAGTAATAGCTTCGTCTTCTAAGAATCTTCGCCGTCCTACCGACCGTTTCGCTGTTCCACAATGTTGCATGCGCATTCATCGCCAACTCCCTTAACTGGGACTGCGTCGACCCAAAAGGCTTCGGGTTAACCAAGATTATTGACGGCAGTCCTCTGGCCTCCATCGCCAAATCGTCTGCCCTTTCATTTCCCCTTACTCTGTTATGGCCCGGCATCCAAACGATGCGGATTTTCCCATCTTCAGAGAAGGCGTTATCTCCTCCTTCTTACCCTGCAAGACTGTTCGTGACCTTACCGTCCTGGTTTTTATCGCCCTTATGGCAATTTTGCTGTCGGTAAAGATGTTCACAATCGTCGGCGTTAGCACCACACCACTTCACGCATTCCGTGATCGCCCAGATCTCCGCCTGCAGGACCGTATTATGGTCAGGCAGTCTAAAACAGATCTCAGTCCCTGGGTTCTCAATGTAAACCCCCAGACCCACTCTGTCCTCTAGCTTTGATCCATCCATGTAACATGATCTTCTAGATGGCAATACTAGGGTTCCGTTAATCCAAAACTGTGCCAACGGCAGCAGTGCCTCGCACTCGACTTTCTCTCTCTTCTTCTTCCCTTCCTTCGTCGCCTTGATTATACCGCGATGGTATGAGCTGCTCCCCACCTCAACCCATTCTCCCATCGCCTTAAGTCTCATAGCCGCAGTCTCATATTAGGATTGCTAATTCTTGGCTCGAATCTTTAAAATTAGGACAAACATTTTTCGGTGTAGATGTGCCATTGTTTGCTTGATAAAAGACAAAGACAGTCTTTCATTTTGAGTTTTCGAAAACCGTAGTGCAGAGGTTAGCATTTCCGCCTACGACGTTGAACGCCTGAGTTTGAAAATCCTGGCGAGATCATCAGAAAAAATTTTCAGCGGTGGTTTTCCCCTCCCAATAATGGCAACATTTGTGAGGTACTATGCCATGTAAAAACTTCTCTTCAAAGAGATGTCGCACTGCGGCACGCTGTTCAGACTCAGCTTTTAAAAGGAGGCCCATTAACATTGAGCATAAAACTTCAATCGAACTGCACACATTGGTATGTGAGAAGTTTGCCCCTGTTCCTTAGTGGAACGTTCATGGGCAAAATTGGCAATTTGCATGCACAAGGTTATAATACCCTGTACCACAGTTGTGGTGTAGGGCCTTCACGTCCAATTGTTTGCTCTTTCATTCTCCTTTATGATACGGCATCAAACCCATGAGTATCATGCCATCCCCAGTGAATGCGTTAATCTCCTTCTAACATTCCAAGACTGTTCGAGACTTCACCGTCCTGGTTGTTATACACCTAGGGGCCATGTTATAGACCTGTCCGTAATGATGGTCACGTTCGACATCCTCGCGAGTGTGAGCATTATCACCACCTGCAGAACCGTATTATGGCAGGCAGTCGGAAACAGATCTCAGTCCCTGGATCCCGACAGTAGCCCCAGGCCCACTCTGTCCTCTAGTTTTGTTCAGTCTGTGTAGCATAAACTTCCAATTGGCAGTACCAAAGTTGAGCTAATCCAAGACTGTGCCGCCGGCAACAGTGCATAGCACTCGACCTTAAGTGTCGTGTCAAGTATCAGATCCGAAACCTCATCCATTACATCTAGGTTTCCTAAATCACCTCAATTATACTACGATGTTATGACCAGCTGCTTTCTTCCGTTTTCCCACCGCCTTGAATAGTTCATCTGTATGTCTATTGGTTGGTAAGATATCTACAATAGTCTCCAGTGCTCTAGTGCGCGTGGTTCTCATAACCCCGCCTAAGTCAAGACAACATGTTCTTTTATCCTTATGTTGCAATTTTTCTCCATCGCAGTCCACCAAACCAATTATGCGTAAGTATTGGGCTAATCAAGCTTCGGTAGAGCCTGTGGACTATCCTCAGATTCAGGCCCCATTTTGAATCTACGGTCCATCTACATAGTGCCCAACATCGCTGCGCATTCTCAGTACGCTCCTAGACTTCCAGTTCAATTTAATATCCAAAATCATTCTCAAGTTTTTGACCTTGGTGGGTATGTCAAATTGGCCCACAGCTCCTTGACTCCTCGCGAACAGACAGATTTTCGTCTCTTTTGGGTTAACATTCATAAATCTAGGTCTAGCTCAGTGGTTTGCCATCTTCAAGACCCTTTCGGCCTTCTGTATAGTTGATTAACCGAACCGGGCCCGCTCCGCTGTGCCTTATTTAACTCTCCAATATCTTTTAAGTGTTGGGACACTTCGCCCTGAATGTGTGTATTGAATTCGTGCCACTGTAGCCAATGTCTGCCTATAACGCAGAACGCCTGCGTTCAAATCCAGGCGATAACATCGGAAAAAATTTAAAGCGGTGGTGATCCCCTCTTAATTCTGGCGACATTTGCCATGCATGGTCATGTAAAAAATTCTCTCCCGTCATGCCATTCGAACACGGCTATAAAAAAAGTCCTTTTTTATTATTGAGTTTAAACTTGAATCGATAAGCTTCCATTGATGTGTGAGAAGTGTGCCTCTTCTCGGTCCTGGCAGTCTTTTGAGTTTAGTTTCCGGTTTAGAGAGACACTTGGCCCTTAATGTAAATATACGCTTCGTGCTCTAATTTCAAATACATTTTATATGAGTCCCATAATGGCATGATCGGTAAATAATTTCTGTTGGAGGGTGGGGTGGACCCCAGGGACTTTGTCCCGAAAATGAGTATCAATTTTCCGAAAATCAATCAATTGAAAAATCGAATAGCTTTTATATGAAAGGAAGGTGGCTCTTCAATTAGATATCAAATTCGATTTTTTCTCTCAAGCACCTTTCGTTTGAGCTCTATCCAAAACATATCTCCGAGATCTGGTGTTTTTGAAAATTAAGGTAATGAGAAGTGCTTTTTAGGGGAGGGATGGCACTCAGACATTTCGACTCAAATATGGATATCAAATTCGTGCTGCACTCCCAAATCCATTTAATGTGAGACCCATATTGCCATGGTCGGTAAATATGAACTGTTTGGAAGGTGTTTTGGGGCTGGGGTGGCCACCGGCACTTTGCACTAAAAATACATATTAAATACGATGTTTACTCTCAAATACCTTTGATTTGAGCTCCATATTGCCATAATCGGAAATTAAGTCCACATTAGGGAGTGCTTTAGGGCGTACCTCCAAACACATGGCTCCAAAATTGGGTATCAAATTAGTTTTTTACTCTCAAATACCTTTCATTGGAGTTCCACATTATCATAATGGATCAATCAACCTATTTGACTTATTTTTGGAGGGAAAAGCGCCACCTTTAAATTTTAATGTCATATTCGTAATTTACTCCCAAATACCTTTCATTTGAGTCCCATACAGACATGGTCGGCTAATATGTCCATTTGGGGGTACTTGGGGGTGGGGCGAACTCCCATTACTTGGACCTAATTTTTTATGCCATATTTGATATTTACTGTCGAATACTTTTCATTTGGGACCCATATTGACATGAATGTCGAATATATATGTTTAGAGCAGTTTTTGGGTTGGGGAGCCCGCTGGGTACTTGGACCCAAATTTTGGTACAGTAGTCGTTTTCTTGTCTACAATACATTTCATTTGATATCCGTATTGTGCCTATCGGCCTACTTTTGATTTTGGTTGCTGTTGTTGGGGTAAGGGGGAGGGACCGGGCCATCCGATATGTAAAAATTATACGGCCTATGTTTCCTTTCAGAAAAATATTCACAATCTGTAAAAATTTGAGGAAATCGGTTCAGCCATTTTTGATTCTACGGAACAAACAAAAAAACCTAGTCCTATATAGCTATGGTGGCTCATATGCTCATTAAAGGCGTTTTTGGAGGGTAGGGTGACCCCCTATACTTCAATATGATTTTGTATGGCAGATTCGTAATCTACTCCTGAATAACTTTCACTTGAGGCCCATATAGACATAAACGTCCAATATGTCTGTTTGGGAGGATTTTGGGTTTGGGGCGGCTTAATGGGTACTTAGATCCAATGTGAATAGCATATTCGTATTCTATTTTCCAATACTTTTCATTTGATACCCATACTGTCCCGATCGTTTCACTTTTGTTTTTGGGTGGTATTTTTGGGAAAACGGGGCAGGGCCCGCCCCCTTTCGAAAATAACAATTTATAAAGCCTACGTCTCCTTCCTGACCATATTGGCAATCTACTCCCGAATACATTTCGTTTGAGTCCCATATTGCCATGATCGTCCAAAAAAACTATTTTTGGGGGTTTTGGGGTTGGGGAGTTCCCCAGTTACTTGTACCCAATTTTTATACCCACCATCTAAGGATGGGCGTATATTCATTTTGTCATTCCGTTTGCAACACATCGAAATATCCATTTCCTACCCTATAAAGTATATATATTCTTGATCAGCGTAAAAATCTGAGACGATTTAGCCATGTTCGCCGACTGTCTGTTGATCACGCTACAGTTTTTGAAAATAGAGATATTGAGCTGAAACTTTGCACAGATTCTTTTTTTGTCCAAAAGCAGGTTAAGTTCGAATATGGGCTATATCGAACAATTTCTTCATATAGCCCCCATATAGACCGATCCGCCGATTTAGGGTCTTAAGCCCATAAAAGACACATTTATTATCCGATTTTGCTGAAATTTTGGACAGTGAGTTGTGTTAGGTCCTTCGACATCATTCGTCAATTTGGCCCTGATCGGTTCAGATTCGGATATAGCTGCCATATAGTCCGATCCTCCGATTGAGGGTCTTGGGCCAATAAAAGCCATATTTATTATCCTATTTTGCTGAAACTTGGGACAGTGAGTTGTGTTAGGCCCTTCGACGTCCTTCGTGAATTTGGCTCAAATCGGTCCAGATTTGGATATAGCTGCCATATAGACCGATCCTCAGATTTAGGGTTGTAGGCCCATTAAAGCCACATTTATTATCCGATTTTGCTGAAATTTAGAACAGTGAGTTGTCTTAGGCCTTCGACATATTTCTTCAATTTGGCCCTGATTGGTTCAGATTTAGATATAGCTGCCATATAGACCGATATCTCGATTTATGGTTTTGGGGCCATAAAAGGCGCATTTATTGTCCGATGTCGCGGAAATTTGAGATAGTAAGTTAAGTTAATTTGAGATAGTAAGTTAAGTTAAGTTAATTTGAGATAGTAAGTTAAGTTTGACGTATGGCACAGAGCGGTCCAGATTTGGATATAGCTGCCATATAGACCGATCTCTCGGTTTTAGGTTTTGGGGCCATAAAAGGCGCATTTATTGTCCGACACTTCGACATCCGTGTCGTATATGGTTCAGATCGGTTTATTTTTAGATATAGCAACTAAAAAGACCAATATGTTATTATACACAATAGAACAATGACTTGTAATTATTGGTATTTGGTCAAAATCGGAACATATTTCCATATAACTGCTATGGGACATAAGGTATGCAATTTTCAACAAATTTTGATGAAAGGTGCTTTACATATATACCCGAAGTGGTGGGTATCCAAAGTTTGGCCCGGCCGAACTTCACGCCTTTTTACTGTACTTATTGCTGCACAGATAATAAATTAACAACTTTTGTAGTTGTTTTTACGACCAAAGTTGTTGTTTTTCAAAATTATTTTTATCTGTGTACGGTCCGAATCGGTCTATAACCTGCTGTAGCTAAAAGCCGCAATTTGTGCCCGCTTTGGCTGAAATTGAGCATGTAGTGTTTTGTTACACCTTTCAACAACTGTGCCAAGTACGGTCCAAATTGCTCTACAACCTGATATAGCTCCCATGTAATCCGGTCTCTCGACCATTCTTGTTCGGTTACTAATAGAAGCTTTAACTTTTGCTTGTTTGTCAGAAGTTTGGTATGTAGAGTAAAATAATGCCCTTCAACTAAATTTATTTTGTATAAATTTTTAGCAGAATTCATGGTGGTGGGTTCCCAAGATTCGGCCCGGCCAAACTTAGTACCCTTTTTCTTGTTGCCTATTAAATCAATGTTACATATGTATAGAAAGTATAAAAAATGAAGGCGTGATCTACGCCGTTCTCTATCGTTGTGGGTATGTAGAGCACCTTAATCATTTTGACAAAGGTGTTGATAAAAATACAGGGCGTATCAGAAATCGCGTTGCCCAATGCCAGTCAATGTGCTTTTACAACACACACCGAATTCTTTATATATTCTTTGCTGTGCTATGTTTTGAATTGAAATCATTGAATTTCGAGCTGGAATATGTTCGCAAAATCATAAAGGCTATCAGTTTGAAATGTTCTTTGAATGCGTTTTTCAAATATGTAGAAGATACTTCTACAGTACAGGTGGACTGTATTTGTCATGACTATTTCTTTACTATCATTGGCTATGACAGAACATTTGTCCCATTAGCACAACTTAGAATAGCGTTCCAAGCGCCTCGATTTCTATGCTTTTTCTAAAACCTCTTACACCAAGTTTCGAAATGCCTTTTACCACTTGATCATTCCATCGGACTTTTGGTTTGGTCTCGGTTTGCGTGTACCACCGTAATCGTCTTCAAAATACTTCTTCATTCGATCCGACACCATGACTCAGCCAACGCAACAGCTTGATATTCCCCATCAATGCAAACTGGTCCATAAATTTCATGAAAAATTTTTCTCTCCAAAACTCCAAGCACTGCCTCGTCTGCTTTCACAATTACTTATGGCTCGGAACCATATAAAAAATGGGGTAGTATCAGTGTCTTGTATAGGTTAATCTTCGTCTGTCGAAAGGTGGCCTTGTTTCTAAACTGCTTGCTTAATCCAAAGAGGCATCTGTTTGCCAGTATTATTCTTCGCTTTAATGCAAAACTGGTGTCACTCGTTTCGATTATGGCGGTGCCGAGGTAGATAAGGTTACCGACTATCTCAAAGTTGTGGTTCCCAACTTTCTCCACTTTCTTTATCTGTTCGGGTGTATAAGGCGTTATGGGAGTTGGTACCATCCATTTTATCTTATCTTCATTTTATTTTCACTGATTCTTTTTCAATTCTCTTTCAAGACTGCAGTTACTTCTTCCGATGACCGACCCATCATGTCGATGTCGTCGGCATAGGTTAGGTTTGGATTAAGTTGCAGACTGCCATCAAACTCATTTAGACGTTTTCGTCCATTGTGACACCACAGGAACAGGAGAGTCAAGATTTTTTCTAATTCCTACCGTTGAACCATACAAATCGCTTAAGTAGCCAACAACTTGCGAATGTTCACATCCGCTACATAAGACAAGTTCTCTAAGAAATGAGAATCTAAAATGGAACTCGTCCTGATTGCCAGTGCGGTACACACAGACGCAGCAGATGTTCTATAGTATCTTCTCCTTCGACTTCCTTACAGCTCTACTGAAGTCGTTACTTGCAAATTTGAGTCTGTCAGCATGTGACCTGTCATGAAGGACACAATGACTGAGACTTCTATTCTAACCAACAACAGCAGAGCGGTAGACCTCTTCAAGTCTATATAAAGCTTCATAATTTTGTAGTGTTCACAACTCCCCCATTTGTGGTCATCCGTCATTCGTTGACCTTCGGGTCCGATTCTGAAGACCAAGCTTACATGTCGCTGCAGCCATATTCAAAGGTTCAAGTTACCTTAGAATGTGTTAAGTAGTTCCTAGTCACGCAATCTAGTCCACTTTACAATTCCCTGGAATATTTCTCTGACTCGACACCTAGATCTGGTGAATTTTGAACTGCTAAGCCATTTCCTTGAGAGATCTTAGACAGTCGATGGTCGTTTTTGAATACAGTAGCATGTTATCCAGGGATTTGTTAGGTTCTGGCTGTATGAAAAAATATGGATGCCAATGGTTATCATGATATTTTATCTTAGCCATTCCACCACTTCTTTAATTGCAAGGTTCTCCGCTTGATAACATTGCAGTGGTTGGGTAACCTTTTTGATATGACCAGTCCAAGTTCTTCAGAGCATACCTATAATTTTCCTAGTCGCCTAGTTTCGAACCACCCGTATAGAAGTCTATGTAACTTCTATTACCAGGGATATCGAAACGGTTCCAGTCTGTTCTATCAGGAATAATGGTACAGTACATTTAATCAAAAAGCGGCTCAGGCAATGTGTAATCCACACAGCCTGGAACATCGGGCATTGTATCAAGGATAACATAGTGTTCGTAGCCGCCTCACAACCTAGCAAACAGTTATTTTGCTCTCACTGCAGTGGTTGCAGCAATTTTTCTAGGCACAATGTCCACAGCCTTTAGCTGTAGCATTAAATCCAGTTCATCAGATGGTGTCGTCTTCAGTGCGGCTTGATTGAATAGTAGGAGGACTTTTGGAGCGCCGTCCACCTGACCACAAGAATATACCCAGTGCATATACACTCTGACGTTGTTGCCTTTCTTGTCCTATCCAAAATGTTCGATTTGAAGTTCAATTTCCTGTCCAGCAAAACACTTATATATTTAGCACTTTTAGTAAATGGAACATATTCTCCTCCCAAGCAGACAGGTGCCACTGCATATAACTTGTATCTTCTTCTGAAATGTACTACTTCTGTCTTACACGGATTTACACCTAGACTACTTTTTGGAAGCCCACTTCGCTATCGGCTGCATCTGAAAGATCGTAATTTATTTTATCAATTTTTAATTTATTAATCAATTCTGCTAAAATTAATAAAAATCTGGTGTAGCACCTCGAAATATTGATCTGCTGCACAAAGTATAAACGTTTGCCTAGAGCATAAATGTTCTGGATCGTCTTGACATTCTAAGTCAATTTAGCCGTGCACGTCCGTATGTAAGCACATATGCATGTATGTTTATTGATTACTCAGACTTTCTTCATTGAAGAGAGCTTACAACTTCCGAGACTTAATTATAATTTAAATCTAATTAAGTCTGTATGAAACTTTAAAACCATTATCTTATTATTTGGCCTAAGAATTTTGGCAATTAAGCAATTTGTCACTCATTCACACAGCATGTTTGGGTCGCAGTTTGCAATAGCAGTATCGTTTGTGACCGTTATATAAATTAACATAGCAGGTGCTTTAAATTGTTCGCATAATTCATCAATTATTTTCTGGCTAATTAAATTTTATTAAAAAAATACCGTCAGTGTCAATAATGAGATCTCAAAGAGATTTTGCTTAATCAATTCATTTATTTAGAATTGAATGCAAACAATGTTAAGGTGCCATAATAGTTAACAATTTTTCAGTCCAAAAAAATTAAATTAAAATGTATACGATGATCTTACCATTAACTTACTTAAACATTTTTGAAACGTGAAATTAAAATAAAAAAGTAAAGGCGTGCTTAGTTCTGCTGGGACGAATCTTACATATC
The DNA here is from genome assembly GCF_963082655.1 of Stomoxys calcitrans. NCBI lineage: Eukaryota > Metazoa > Arthropoda > Insecta > Diptera > Muscidae > Stomoxys > Stomoxys calcitrans. The sequence continues at coordinate 165,204,400 of NC_081552.1, read as the reverse complement.
TTCACCCATGGGTAGCATTTGACAACGTTCTTTGAATGACTTTCAAATATATAGAAGTTATAGATACAGGGATAGGGACCGATATGGACGGTACTTGTCTTTATTATTAGAAGTCATTAAAAACTACCATATAATATTTGCGACCTTTACAGACTCAAAAAGTCAAGATCCATGATCTGTTTATGTTGCACCTATATGAAAACAAGGAGCGATATGGCAGTGCTTTACAGGCTCAAGAAGTCAAGATCCAAGATCTTTAAATGTGATACCCATATCAAAACATGTAGCGATATGGCACATTTACAATCCCAACCGACATACACTATAGGATGTATATTTTTAAAATTTTAAGCGCCTACACCCAAGAATTTTTTCAACTGATATCAGCAAACACGGTTTGATGATATTAAATTAAAAGTTTTAGAAGTATTTACTTGGTAAAGTACCTCTCAAATGTCACTAGCATTAGGCGGGAATAGCCACTGTTGAAAATATTTTCTTCTCGCCATGATTCGAACCAAGCTTCATAGCCGGGACATGCTAACCTCTGCGCTACGGTGGCCTCCGTATGTCTTTTCTCATAACCTCAAACAGATGTACTAAAATGGTCTGAATCGGTCCAAAACCCAAACAAACCATTTTCCTGAATGTAATTCTTGAGCCTGCTATTCTATTTGGCTGAAATTTTGCATAATGACTTTTCCCCGAATCGGTCCAAAACCTTATGTAGCTCCTATGTAAACTGATCTCCCTAATATACTTATCCAATATCATGTAAAAAGTCCATATGGATTGCATATTTTGAAATCCCATTACCTTTTTAATTTCAGCTAATAGAGAGAATCCGTTCAAAGAACTTAACAAATGCGATCTATGGTGGAGGTTTATAAGATTCGGCCCAGCGGTTTAGCAAATGCTAATTTGTCCCAGAACATTTCATTAACTCATTTTAAAACAAATGATTTGATGAATCGTTTTGAAACTTTTCATGTAAAAATCTTTTCCCCCTGATAAATAAAAAGTACACTCGGTGTTTTTATGTAATAAAGAGTGATTTGTTAAGAGCTTGATAACTTTTTTAAAAAAAAAAAACGCATAAAATTTGCAAAATCTCATCGGTTCTTTATTTGAAACGTTAGATTGGTCCATGACATTTACTTTTTGAAGATAATTTCATTTAAATGTTGACCGCGGCTGCGTCTTAGGTGGTCCATTCGGAAAGTCCAATTTTGGGCAACTTTTTCGAGCATTTTGGCCGGAATAGCCCGAATTTCTTCGGAAATGTTGTCTTCCAAAGCTGGAATAGTTGCTGGCTTATTTCTGTAGACTTTAGACTTGACGTAGCCCCACAAAAAATAGTCTAAAGGCGTCAAATCGCATGATCTTGGTGGCCAACTTACCGGTCCATTTCTTGAGATGAATTGTTCTCCGAAGTTTTCCCTCAAAATGGCCATAGAATCGCAAGCTGTGTGGCATGTAGCGCCATCTTGTTGAAACCACATGTCAACCAAGTTCAGTTCTTCCATTTTTGGCAACAAAAAGTTTGTTAGCATCGAACGATAGCGATCGCCATTCACCGTAACGTTGCGTCCAACAGCATCTTTGAAAAAATACGGTCCAATGATTCCACCAGCGTACAAACCACACCAAACAGTGCATTTTTCGGGATGCATGGGCAGTTCTTGAACGGCTTCTGGTTGCTCTTCACTCCAAATGCGGCAATTTTGCTTATTTACGTAGCCATTCAACCAGAAATGAGCCTCATCGCTGAACAAAATTTGTCGATAAAAAAGCGGATTTTCTGCCAACTTTTCTAGGGCCCATTCACTGAAAATTCGACGTTGTGGCAGATCGTTCGGCTTCAGTTCTTGAACGAGCTGTATTTTATACGGTTTTACACCAAGATCTTTGCGTAAAATCTTCCATGTGGTCGAATAACACAAACCCAATTGCTGCGAACGGCGACGAATCGACATTTCACGGTCTTCAGCAACACTCTCAGAAACAGACGCAATATTCTCTTCTGTACGCACTGTACGCATTCGTGTGGTTGGTTTAATGTCCAATAAAGTAAACTGAGTGCGAAACTTGGTCACAATCGCATTAATTGTTTGCTCACTTGGTCGATTATGTAGACCATAAATGGGACGTAAAGCGCGAAACACATTTCGAACAGAACACTGATTTTGGTAATAACATTCAATGATTTGCAAGCGTTGCTCGTTAGTAAGTCTATTCATGATGAAATCTCAAAGCATACTGAGCATCTTTCTCTTTGACACCATGTCTGAAATCCCACGTGATCTGTCAAATACTAATGCATGAAAATCCTAACCTCAAAAAAATCACCCTTTACTAGCTGGACAGGGCCCGCTCCGCTGCGCTTTTACTAAATATGGAACAAAATTATCATTTGAATATTTATTTTCGACAATTAAAGAGCTTTTAGTAGATACCATGCTACAAAAATAGTAAATGTATATCGCTTGGCTAACAGTATAACAATATAAATATTAAAAATATAAATATTTAGCTGAATTCTAAATAATCTGTATTGCTCTACGAATTCGCTTGAATGTTTTAGGGTCATTTAAGTTTGAATGTTAGATGTATTTAATTTTTAATATTTGAGCCCAATATTCTCATGATTTCCGATTTAGGGGTGTTTTCGGGTTTAAAGTTGTACCGCAGACACTGGCCCTGAAAAATATCAGCATCGTACTCTTCTCTCAAACAACGTTTATTTCAACCCCATATTGCTATTGGTTTAAGGGGTCCTATAGGATGAGGCGTTTCCCAAACACTTGGCCTCAATATTGGTTACCAAATTCGTTTTCTAATCTGAAACACCTTCCATTTTTGGCATGATCGGTAAATTTGTACTCTTTGGGGGGTGTTTTGAAAAAGGGTAGACTCCCAGAACATTTGCCCCGAAAGTTGGCAATAATTTCGTGCTTTACTCCCCAATACCTTTCATTTGAGCCCCACATGGGCATGGTCTGTAAATATGCCCATGTATGATAATTTCAAGAAAATTGGTTCAGCCGTTTCTGAGTTTATAAGGAACACACAAACCAACAAACCTACAAACAAACACAAATAGATTTTTATATATAAGAAGTTCCCGAAAAATCGGGGTTGGAAGAAAAGAATAGGACAGACACTATATTTAATATCCAAAGTAGTAGACACTGTTGTTGGAAGTCGTAACGGAACGCCGCGTTTACGATCTAAATCGGTCTATAACCTGATATAGCTCCCATATAAACCGATGTCCCGATTTAAATTCTTGGAGGATTTTATGTCTTAGAAATTAGTTTAAGCACAAAGTAAACACCTTCATATGGCACTTATTCTTTACAAAACACAAGTTACACCAAGAACCACTACTTTAGACGAAATAGTGTACTGAAAGACTCAGAACTTCCTAGTTCGATCTGGCCAAGTCTGTCTGGTGTTTTGTAATCAAGGTACCAATCCCATTGGTTATCCAATATATATATATATATGTATATATACCTATATATATATATATATAGATATATATATATATATATATATACATATATATATATATATCGCCCGACATTCACTTAAATGGTCGAGTGGCCCCAATTTTTAACGGATTAACGAAATTTGCTACGGAGTTATGTACCACCTTTGTTAAATTTTATCCAAATCAGTTCACATATAGATATAGCTGTATACATATATACATCATAAGGCCGTAGCAGCTTCATCTTTCGATTTTCACGAAATTTGGTTACGATATTTTTATTAAATACCTTCACACCTTTGTTCAATTTTATCAAAATCGGTTCAGATGCGCATATGGTGTAGTAATTAACAAGTAACAAGTAAAAGCGTGCTAAGTTCGGCCGGGCCGAATCTTATATACCCTCCATTATGGATCGCATTTGTCGAGTTCTTTTCCCGGCATCTCTTCTTAGGCAAAATAGGATATAAGAAAAGAGTTGCTCTGCTATTAAAACGATATCAAGATATGGTCCGGTTCGGACCACAATTAAATTATATGTTGGAGACCTGTGTAAAATTTCAGCCAATTCGTATAAGAATTGGGCCCATTGGGGCTCACGAAGTAAAATAGAGAGAACGATTTATATGGGATCTGTATCGGGCTATAGACCGATTCAGACCATGATAAACACGTTTGTTGATGGTCATGAGAGGATCCGTCTACAAAATTTCAGGCATATCGGATAATAATTGCGACCTCTAGGGGTCAAGAAGTCAAGATCCCAGATCGGTTTATATGGCAGCTATATCAGGTTATGAACCGATTTGAACCTTATTTGACACAGTTGTTGAAAGTAAAAATAAAATACGTCATGCAAAATTTCAGCCAAATCGGATAGGAATTGCGCCCTCTAGAAGCTCAAGAAGTCAAATCCCCAGATCTGTTTATATGACAGCTATATCAGGTTATGGACCGATTTCAACCATACTTGGCACAGTTGTTGGATATCATAACGAAATACTTCGTGCAAAATTTCATTCAAATCGGATAAGAATTGCGCACTCTAGAGGCTCAAGAAGTCAAGACCCAAGATCGGTTTATATGGCAGCTATATCAGGTTATGTACCGATTTAAACCATACTTGGCACAGTTGTTGGATATAATAACAAAACACGTCGTGCGAAATTGCATTCCAATCGGATAAGAATTGCGCCCTCTAGAGGCTCAAGAAGTCAAGACCCAAGATTGGTTTATATGGCAGCTATATCAGGTTATGGACCGATTTGAACTATACTTGGCACAGTTGTTGGATATCATAACAAAACACGTCGTGCAAAATTTCATTCCAATCGGATAAGAATTGTGCACTCTAGAGGCTGAAGAAATCAAGACCCAAGATCGGTTTATATGGCAGCTATATCAAAACATTGACCGATATGGCCCATTTACAATACCAACCGATCTACACTAATAAGAAGTATTTGTGCAAAATTTCAAGCAGCTAGCTTTACTCCTTCGGAAGTAAGCGTGCTTTCGACAGACAGATGGACGGACGGACAGACGGACGGACATGGCTAGATCGACATAAAATGTCGCGACGATCAAGAATATATATACTTTATGGGGTCTCAGACGAATATTTCGAGTAGTTACAAACAGAATGACGAAATTAGTATACCCCCCATCTTATGGTGGAGGGTATAAAAAGGCGTTAAGTTCGACCGGGCCGAACTTTGGATACCCACCACTTCGGGTATATATGTAAACCACCTTTCATCAAAATCCGGTGTAAATTGCATTCCTTTTGTCCTATAACAGTTATATCGAAATATGTTCCGATTTGGACCAAATACTAAGGGTCGAAGTCGAATGGCCTAATACAACTCACTGTCCCAACTTTCAGCAAAATAGGATTATAAATGTGGCTTTTATGTGCCTAAGACCCTAAATCAGAGGATCGGTCTATATGGGGGCTATATCAAAATATAGTCCGATATAGCCCATCTTCAAACTTAACCTGGTTATTTCAGTTTCAGCTCAATATCTCTATTTTTAAAGACTGTAGCGTGATTTTAACAGACAGATGGACGGACATGTCTAGATCGTCTTAGATTTTTAAGCTGATCAAGAATATATATACTTTATAGGGTCGGAATGGATATTTCGATGTGTTGCAAACGCAATGACAAAATGAATATACCCCCATCCTTCGGTGGTGGGTATAAAAATATCCTAAAAGTGTAAGCACTATGATAGTAGAATAAATACTTAAATGGTCAAAGAAACAATATAACTTTATCCACACAATACTTTTTAGTGTGCGCGCAGTAATCGTTTAGTTAACATTTCAATAAGAGGATACTATAGAACACTTTCTGTGTGTGTGTCCCGCACAAGCAGTTAGAAGGAGTTCAACTTTAGGTTCTCATTTCTTTAAGAACGAGTCTGATTTAGCGGATGTGAAAATTCGGAAATTACTTGGCATTTTAAAGCGATCTGGATGGTTCAACGGTAGGAACTAGAAGGCATATTCCTTCTTCTGTTCCTGTAGTATCCCAATGGACGAAAATGGCTAAGTGAGTCTGATGGCAGACTGCCACTTAAACCTACCCTAACCTAACATTTCAATGGAGTTACGTAGTTCAAACACGAAATATTTTGCATTGGGCACCCAATCAAATAAATGGGTCAAAGCTTCTCTCTAATGGCGAAGCATTAGCCGTTCTATTTCATAATAATCGCGTAGTGAATTTAAATTTAAAAGAAAGTGCAAATCTAACCATTCGTGAGTGCATTATATTTGGGAAAAAGCTAGAATACCCACAAAACCTGTTGCAAATTGTGTTAAGAAGTTAATCAGACTATACGAAAGATGGAGACACGTACAAAAAACTGCAAACAGTATGTTTCATATATAACTTTATATAAGACTTTATTTCCTGTGCAAGACCTGTGTAAAATGTCAGCCAATTCGAATAAGAATTGCTCCCTTTGGGGGCTCAAGAAGTAAACTAGAGAGATCGTTTTATATGGAAGCTATATCAGGCTATAGACCGATTCAGACTATAATAAATACTATGTTGATGGTCATGAGACGATCCGTCGTACAAAATGTCAGGCAAATCGGCAAATAATAAATAATAATTGCGACCTCTAGAGGCTCAAGAAGTCAAGATCCCCGATCGGTTTATATGGCAGCTATATCAAGTTATGAACCGATTTGATCCTCATTTGGCACAGTTGTTGAAAGTCATAATAAAATACGTCATACAAAATTCTAGCCACATCGGATAGGATTTGGGTCCTCTAGAAACTCAAGAAGTCAAGTCCCCAGTTGGGTTTATATGACAGCTATATCAAGTTATAAACCGATTTGAGCCATACTTGGCACGATTGTTGGATATCATAACAAAATACTTCGTGCTAAATTTCATTCAAATCGGATAAGAATTGCGCCTTCTAGTGGCTCAAAAATCAAGATTCAAGATCGGTTTATATGGCAGCTATATCAGGTTATCATCCGATTTAAACCATACTTAGCACAGTTGTTGGGTATCATAGCAAAACACGTCTTGCAAAATTTCATTCCAATCGGATAACAATTGCGCCCTCTAGAGGCTCAAGAAGTCAAGACCCAAGATCGGTTTATATGGCAGCTACATCAAATCATGGCCCATTTACAAACCCAACCGATCTACACTAATAAGAAATGTTTGTTCAAAATTTCTAGCGGCTAGCTTTACTCCTTTGAATGTTAGCGTGCTTTCTTCAGACAGACGGACGGACGGACATGGCTACATCGACTCAGAACGTTGAGACGATGAAGAATATATATAGTTTATGGGGTCTTTTCATACGCCTTAGTATACGCCCATCTTATGGTGGAGGGTATAAAAAAAGGTCTTTTTGGCGGCTATATCCAAATACAAATCGATCTGAACCATATTTGAGTTCGATGATGGGAGGCCGAAAACTACTCACTGTTTGAAATTGTAGCGAAAAGATACAGATTTTATGGGCTTCAGACCCTTTCTCGGCAGATCGATCTATATGGCAGCTATATCTCAATAAAGTCCAATCTGAATCATATTTAGATCGTCGGGAGGCTTAAAAAAACTCACTGTTTCAAATTTCGGCGAAATCGGACTATAAATGAAGCTTTTATGGGCTTTAGACCCCTTATTGGCATTTCGGTCTATATGACAGCTATATCTAAATATAGTCCGATGCGAACCATGTTTGGGTCCTATGTTGGGAGGCCTAAAACTACTTACTGTTTAAATTTTCAGAGAAATCTGATTAAAAAATAAAGCTTTTATGGGCTTCAGGCCCTTTATTGTGAGATCGGTCTATATGGCAGCTATATCTATGTATAGTCCGATCTGAACCAAATCTAGGTCGGTTGTCGGGAGTCTTAAAAATATTCGGCGAAATCGGGTAATAAATAAAGCTTTTTTGGATTTCATATGGCAGCAATATGTAAATATAGTCCGATCTGAACTATACTTGGGTCAGATGTCGGGAGGCTTTAAACAACTTACTGTTTAAAATTTCAGCGAAATTGGATAAAAAATAAAGGATTTAGACCCTTTATCTGGAGATCGGTCTATTCGACAGCTATGTCCAAATATAGTCCGAGCTGAACCATTTTTGGATCAGATGTCGGGAGGCTTAAAACTACTCACTGCTTTAAATTTCTGCGAAATCAGATAAAACAAGAAGTAAAATAGAGAGATCGATTTATATGGGAGCTGTATCGGGCTATAGACCGATTCAGACCATAATAAACACGTATGTTGATGGTCATGAGAAGATCCGTCGTACAAAATTTCAGCCAAATCGGATAGGAATTGCGCCCTCTAGAAGCTCAAGAAGTCAAATCCCCAGATCTGTTTATATGACAGCTATATCAGGTTATGAACCGATTTCAACCATACTTGGTACAGTTGTTGGGTATCATAGCAAAACACGTCTTGCAAAATTTCATTCCAATCGGATAACAATTGCGCCCTCTAGAGGCTCAAGAAGTCAAGACCCAAGATCGGTTTATATGGCAGCTACATCAAATCATGGCCCATTTACAAACCCAACCGATCTACACTAATAAGAAATGTTTGTTCAAAATTTCTAGCGGCTAGCTTTACTCCTTTGAATGTTAGCGTGCTTTCTTCAGACAGACGGACGGACGGACATGGCTACATCGACTCAGAACGTTGAGACGATGAAGAATATATATAGTTTATGGGGTCTTTTCATACGCCTTAGTATACGCCCATCTAATGGTGGAGGGTATAAAAAAAGGTCTTTTTGGCGGCTATATCCAAATACAAATCGATCTGAACCATATTTGAGTTCGATGATGGGAGGCCGAAAACTACTCACTGTTTGAAATTGTAGCGAAAAGATACAGATTTTATGGGCTTCAGACCCTTTCTCGGCAGATCGATCTATATGGCAGCTATATCTCAATAAAGTCCAATCTGAATCATATTTAGATCGTCGGGAGGCTTAAAAAAACTCACTGTTTCAAATTTCGGCGAAATCGGACTATAAATGAAGCTTTTATGGGCTTTAGACCCCTTATTGGCATTTCGGTCTATATGACAGCTATATCTAAATATAGTCCGATGCGAACCATGTTTGGGTCCTATGTTGGGAGGCCTAAAACTACTTACTGTTTAAATTTTCAGAGAAATCTGATTAAAAAATAAAGCTTTTATGGGCTTCAGGCCCTTTATTGTGAGATCGGTCTATATGGCAGCTATATCTATGTATAGTCCGATCTGAACCAAATCTAGGTCGGTTGTCGGGAGTCTTAAAAATATTCGGCGAAATCGGGTAATAAATAAAGCTTTTTTGGATTTCATATGGCAGCAATATGTAAATATAGTCCGATCTGAACTATACTTGGGTCAGATGTCGGGAGGCTTTAAACAACTTACTGTTTAAAATTTCAGCGAAATTGGATAAAAAATAAAGGATTTAGACCCTTTATCTGGAGATCGGTCTATTCGACAGCTATGTCCAAATATAGTCCGAGCTGAACCATTTTTGGATCAGATGTCGGGAGGCTTAAAACTACTCACTGCTTTAAATTTCTGCGAAATCAGATAAAACAAGAAGTAAAATAGAGAGATCGATTTATATGGGAGCTGTATCGGGCTATAGACCGATTCAGACCATAATAAACACGTATGTTGATGGTAATGAGAAATCCGTCGTACAAAATTTCAGGCAAATCGGATAATAATTGCGCACTGTAGAGGCTCAAGAAGTCAAGACCTAAGATCGGTTTATATGGCAGCTATATCAGGTTTTGAACCTATTTGAACTTTATTTGACACAGTTGTTGAAAGTAAGACTAAAATACTTCATGAAAATTGTCAACCAAATCGGATAGGAATTGCGCCCTCTAGAAGCTCAAGAAGTCAAGACCCAAGATTGGTTTATATGACAGCTATATTAGGTTATGGACCGATTTGAACCATACTTCGCACAGTTATTGGATATCATAACAAAACACGTCGTGCAAAATTTCATTCCAATCGGATAAGAATTGCGCACTCTAGAGGCTCAAGAAATCAAGACCCAAGATCGGTTTATATGGCAGCTATATCAGGTTATGGACCGATTTGAACAATACTTAGCTTAGTTGTTGGATATCATAACAAAACACGTCGTGCAAAATTTCATTCCAATCGGATAAGAATTGCGCACTCTAGAGGCTCAAGAAGTCAAGACCCAAGATCGGTTTATATGGCAGCTATATCAAAACATGGACCGATATGGCCAATTTACAATACCAACCGACCTACACTAATAAGAAGTATTTGTGCAAAATTTCAAGCGGCTAGCTTTACTCCTTTGGAAGTTAGCGTGCTTTCGACAGACAGACGGACGGACGGACAGAAGGACGGACGGACAGAAGGACGGACATGGCTAGATCGACAAAAAATGTCGCGACGATCAAGAATATATATACTTTATAGGGTCTCAGACGAATATTTCGAGTAGTTATAAACAGAATGACGAAATTAGTATACCCCCCATCTTATGGTGGAGGGTATAAAAATTAGTATACCCCCCATCTTATGGTGGAGGGTATAAAAATAAAGCATTTATGGGCATTAGACCCTTCATCGGCAGATCAGTCTATATAACAGCTATATCCAAATATGCTCCGATTTGGCCCGTTCAAGAACTTAATCAGCGTGCATCAAAAAGACGTATCTGTGCCAAATTTCAGCTCAATATCTCAATTTTTGAAGGCTGTAGAGTGATTACAACAGACGGACGGACACACGGACATCGTTAAATCGTCGTAGAATTTCAGATAAAAAAAGGATATAAGAAAAGAGTTGCTCTGCTATTACAACGATATAAAGATATGGTCCGGTTCGGACCACAATTAAATTATATGTTGGAGACCTGTGTAAAATGTCAGCCAATTCGTATAAGAATTGCGCCTATTGGGGCTCACGAAGTAAAATAGAGAGAACGATTTATATGGGATCTGTATCGGGCTATAGACCGATTCGGACCATAATAAACACGTTTGTTGATGGTCATGAGAGGATCCATCGTACAAAATTTCAGGCATATCGGATAATAATTGCGACCTCTAGGGGTCAAGAAGTCAAGATCCCAGATCGGTTTATATGGCAGCTATATCAGGTTATGGACCGATTTGAACCTTATTTGACACAGTTGTTGAAAGTAAAAATAAAATACGTCATGCAAAATTTTAGCCAAATCGGATAGGAATTGCGCCCTCTAGAAGCTCAAGAAGTCAAATCCCCAGATCTGTTTATATGACAGCTATGTCAGGTTATGGACTGATTTCTACCATACTTGGCACAGTTGTTGGATATCATAACGAAATACTTCGTGCAAAAATTCATTCAAATCGGATAAGAATTGTGCCCTCTAGAGGCTCAAGAAGTCAAGACCCAAGATCGGTGTATATGGCAGCTATATCAGGTTATGGACCGATTTAAACCATACTTGGCTCAGTTGTTGGGTATCATAACAAAACACGTCGTGCAAAATGTCATTCCAATCGGATAAGAATTGTGCACTCTAGAGGCTCAAGAAGTCAAAACCCCAGATCGGTGTATATGGCAGCTATATCAGGTTATGGACCGATTTGAACCATACTTGGCACTGTGGTTGGATATAATAACAAAACACGTCGTGCAAAATTTCATTTCTATCGGATAAGAATTGCGCACTCTAGAGGCTCAAGAATTCAAGACCCAAGATCGGTTTATATGGCAGCTATTTAAGGTTATGGACCGATTTGAACCATACTTGGCACAGTTGTTGGATATCGTAACAAAACACGTCGTGCAAAATTTCATTCTGATCGGATAAGAATTGCGCACGCTAGAGGCTCAAGAAGTCAAGACCCAAGATCGGTTTACATGGCAGCTATATCAGGTTATGGACCGATTTGAACCATACTTGGCACAGTTGTTGGATATCATATCAAAACACGTCGTGCAAAATTTCATCCCCATCGGATAAGAATTGTGCACTCTAGAGGCTAAAGAAGTCAAGACCCAAGATCGGTTTATATGGCAGCTATATCAAAACATGGACCGATATGGCCCATTTACAATACCAACCGACCTACACTAATAAGAAGTATTTGTGCAAAATTTCAAGCGGCTAGCTTTACTCCTTCGGAAGTTAGCGTGCTTTCGACAGACAGACGGACGGACGGACGGACGGACGGACGGACGGACGGACAGACGGACGGACATGGCTAGATCGACATAAAATTTCACGACGATCAAGAATATATATACTTTATGGGGTCTCAGACGAATATTTCGAGTAGTTACAAACAGAATGACGAAATTAGTATACCCCCCATCTTATGGTGGAGGGTATAAAAATAAAGCATTTATGGGCATTAGACCCTTCATCGGCAGATCAGTCTATATAACAGCTATATTCAAATATGCTCCGATTTGGCCCGTTCAAGAACTTAATCAGCGTGCATCAAAAAGACGTATCTGTGCCAAATTTCAGCTCAATATCTCAATTTTTGAAAGCTGTAGAGTGATTACAACAGACGGACGGACACACGGACATCGTTAAATCGTCGTAGAATTTCAGGACGATCTTTGTAGGGTCGGAAATTGATATTTCGATGTGTTGCAAACGGAATGACTAAATGAATGCACTCCCTGTCTTATGGTGGAGGGTATAAAAATAGGTCGTGAAAAAAATACATAGCTACGCAAAAAGGTTATAAAGTATAAATGCAGCAGATATTGAGAGACTGATCGAATTTTACAGACTTGAATTAACCAAAGATATTACAAGAGGGGACTATCGAGAATTAATTGTGCTTTCGATAATATTTCTTGGTGGAGACCCAGGTAACACATTTAAGATACTACCACCAGGTACCGCGGATTCAATTTCATAGTTTTGTTACAGTTGAGTGAAAATCGGCTGTTTAAGTGAAAATCGTGCTATAAATATATACATATATATATATATATATATATATATATATATATATATATATATATATATACATATATATATATATATATATATATATATATATATATATATATATATATATATATATATATATATATATATATATATATATATATATATATATATATATATATATATATATATATATATATATATATATATATATATATATATATGTATGTATATATTTGGACAGACAGACAGGTGGATTCGAGTGGTGGCCAAAGTGGTGGTTCTACGTGTATTTCGTGTTTAATTAACAATTAATGTCATATTAATGTTTACTTTGTGCTCACATTAAATTAAAACACGTAATATCCTCCAATGAATTCCAAAAATGCACTTCATCCAATTTTGGATGCCTTTGCGACACGTCTTATCGTTAACCGATCGTCATTGAAAAACATTTCAATTAACCGAAGTTTGTGGAATTAAGAAAGTTTTCCATTAGCACAACTTCAGTGGCTAAAGATTTAATAATTAAAAGATCTGGAACTACAAAAATTGTAAGGAATAGTTGCTAGGAAGCTGGTTTTTGATGACTATGGAAATATGGATTTTGCATATACCGAATTTCCGAAAATACAGAAGATGTTGCAATGTTGTACTTGAAAGGCATATTCTTTTCAGAGCTTTTCACAAAATTTAATTTTCTACCATGCCTCGTTATAATCTCAGTGCTACTTTTCTGCGTGATAGCAGTATAAAAATTACAACTGCAAAAGTTACAACTAAAAATCTCAATAGCGTTATCAAACCAAAGATTATCCTTTGTTATCGATCCTCGTATGAAAATGATTAAAATTACAGTTTGTGTGCATGTTTCAACCATATTGATGCGGTCTCCAATACATTTTGTGTGAACAGCTTCGATTTGGACAATAATAAGTAGTGCATGTACAATAATCTACCCATGAATCTCAAATTCCAATCAAGCTGCAAGTTGGAAAAACAAAACGAAGAAAAATAGAAACAAAAACAAAAAAGTCTGCATCCGATTTAAAGTGAATTTGAGTGCCGACAAGGACACACCATCCAATGAACCATTAAAGCTGAGACCAAAACTAATATTTAATACACCCTTGTGGATTTTATTTGACTTACATTTGATGCCTTAGAGTTCATTATGATAACAACAAGGGTTCTTTTCAGAATATACTCCTATGGTGGTTTGTCTTTGGTTTCTGGATGTTAAAGAGTTGACAAACGCTCTTTCTACCACTTTCATTTCAAACTGCTAGCAAAAATGTTGCAATAAAAAACTTTTCTTCAAAATGTATGGTAACTTTAGAAATGAGAATCAAAAAATTTAAAAAAAAAAATGCATAGTCCTTGCGGTATTTCGTTTTTTTCTCATGTATGTATGTGTTTGCGTATGTTGAGTTTTCTATAGTATTGCAGCTTTATAAAAAATGTTTTAATAGACATTGTTCTACTGACCTGCCCGGAATCCGTGTCAAACTTGTACAAACGCATGGCTGGGTTATTCGACCCAACACTCATCTTCCTAGGCGTAACGGAAGGCGACATCATCATCCATGAGACGGGTTTGCCTGCAATACAGAAGAAATAAAATATTGTTAAATTTGCTTGCCAACAATAAAATCTAGTAAAACAAAGCAAAAGTGTGTAACATAACATTTGTCATTCTGTTTGTAACTCAACGAAATATTGAGCTGAGACCCAACAAAGTATATAAAGGGTGATTATTTAAGAGCTATAGGAAAGTTAAAAAAAAAACACATAAAATTTAGAAAGATGCATGAAATCTTTATTTGAATCGATAGCACGGTCCATATAATTTAGTGTTTGAAGATTATTTCATGCAAATGTTGACACGCGAATGCGCCTCAAATGGTCCATCCGCTTAGTCGATTTTGGCATACTCTTTCCAACCTTTCGGCCGGTATTTCACTAATAAATGCGTCTTTCAATGCGTCAATTGAAGTGGGTTTGTGTGTTAAGACATGAGCTTTAACATAGCCCCACAAAAAATAGTCTAAAGGCGTTAAAACGCACGATCTAGGTGGCCAGTTGACCGGTCCCGAACGTGAAATAAAATATTCACCGTACTCGCCTCTCAATAAGTCGCTTGTTACGTGTGCTGTGTGGCATGTGACAACGTCTTGTTGAAGCCATGTGCCATGCAAGTCAAGCTCTTGTATTTTGTTAAAAAAAAAACTGGGTTTTCATCTCGCGGTAGCGCTCACCATTCACAGTTACCTTGCAATGATGCCACCAGCCCATAGACCGCACCAAACTGTGACTTTTTCTTGATGCATTGGTAGCTCTTCCAATGCTTTTGGCTGATCTTCACTTCTAAATCGACAATTCTGCTTATTTAAATACCCATTGAGACAAAAATTAGCTTCGTCGCTGAACACGATGAACTTTTCTAACAGAGCACGCATTTTGATAATGCAAATGCAAATTTTTCCCATGAACATTCCACTAAGGAACTGGGGCAAATTTCTCACATATAAATGAGTGCAGGTCGATTCAAGTTTTAAGCTCAATGATAAGGGGTCTCCTTTTTATAGCCGAGTCCGAACGGCGTGCCGCAGTGCCACATCTCTTTCGAGAGAAGTTTTACATGGAATAGTACCTCAAAAATGTTGCCAGCATTAGAAGGGGAAAGCCACCGCTGAAAATTTTTTTCTGATGTTCTCTTCAGGATTCGAACCCAGGCGTTCAGCGTCATAGGCGGACATGCTAAACTCTGCTCTACGGTGGCCTCCAATTGATAATAAAATTCAATAATTTGCAATCGTTGTTCATTTGTAAGACGATTTATGGTTAAATTGTATGCCAAACTTAAGATGTTTGACAGTGAAACAAAACACGAAACGTGCGTCAGCTCTTTAAGCCAGTGTTGCTAAAGCGATAATAGCTAAGAAATCATCCTTTATATTGTTGATTGTCTTGCTGCTTTTTAAATCAGTTTAGTCATGACCGTTCGTTTGTCTGTCCAAAGCACGCTAATTTTCGAAAGAGCAAAGCTAGTCGCTTGAAATTTTGCACAAACACATCCTATTTTAAATGGGCCAAATCAGTTCATATTTTGTATTCAAACCGATCTCCCGATATTACTTCTTGACCCTCTAGAGGAGTCAATTCTTTTACGATTTGACTTAAATTTCTCACATGGCGTTTTTTTATGACTCAACAACTATACTCAACCAAATTTGTTATTCAAAACAACAAAAATGTTTGGTAAAACAGCAGTTTTAATCTGCTGAAAATTGGAAGCAGACAGTACTGCTGTTTCAGCAAACATAGGGCTGCTGTTTTAGCAAACATTTCATACTGTTTTTATACCCTCCACCATAAGAATGGGGGTATACTAATTTCGTCATTCTGTTTGTAACTACTCGAAATATACGTCTGAGACCCCATAAAGTATATATATTCTTGATCGTCGCGACATTTTATATTAATCTAGCCATGTCCGTCCGTCTGTCTGTCGAAAGCACGCTAACTTCCGAAGGAGTAAAGCTAGCCGCTACATACTTCTTATTAGTGTAGGTCTGTTGGTATTGTAAATGGGCCATATCGGTCCATGTTTTGATAAAGCTGCCATATAAACCGATCTTGGGTCTTGACTTCTTGAGCCTCTAGAGTGCGCTATTCTTATCCGATTAGAATGAAATTTTGCACGACGTGTTTTGCTACGATATCCAACAACTGTGCCAAGTATAGTTCAAATCGGTCTATAACCTGATATAGCTGCCATATAAACCGATCTTGGGTCTTGACTTCTTGAGAATCTAGCGTGCGCAAGTCTTATCCGATCAGAATGAAATTTTGCACGACGTGTTTTGTTATGATATTCAACAACTGTGCCAAGTATGGTTCAAATCGGTCCATAACCTGATATAGCTGCCATATAAACTCATCTTCGGTCTTGACTCCTTGAGCCTCTAGAGTACGCAATTCTTATCCGATTGAAATGAAATTTTTCACGACATGTTTTGTTATGATATCCAACAACTGTGCCAAGTATGGTTGAAATCGGTTCATAACCTGATATAGCTGTCATATAAACCGATCTGTGATCTTGACTTCTTGACCCCTAGAGGTCGCAATTATTATCCGATATGACTGCAATTTTGTACGACGGATCCTCTCATGACCATCAACAAACGTGTTTATTATGGTCTGAATCGGTCTATAGCCCGATACAGATCCCATATAAATCGTTCTCGTTATTTTACTTCGTGAGCCCCAATGGGCGGAATTCTTATACGAATTGGCTGAAATTTTACACAGGTCTCCAACATATAATTTAATTGTGGTCCGAACCGGACCATATCTTGATATCGTTTTAATAGCAAAGCAACTCTATTCTTATATCCTTTTTAGCCTAAGAAGAGATGCCGGGAAAAGAACTCGACAAATGCGATCCATGGTGGAGGGTATATAAGATTCGGCCCGGCCGAACTTAGCACGCTTTTACTTGTTTCAACTAAGAAAATGTGCTGTTTTGAGTACACAATCCTGCCGAAAAATAAGTATCTATGCTACTTTTTATGGTTGCCTGTTATTTGTTTTGATTACTTTAGGCATTATTGAGAAATTTTGTTGGAAGAGATGTTTTTAATTTGCGGAGTATTACTGTAAAGAAGCTACCTGATCCATCCATTGGTATACATTTCGAAATGTGGCTAAACTAGCTCGCATTTTTATACCCACCATTGAAGAAAGGGGGTATATTCATTTTCTCATTCCGTTTGCAACACATCGAAATATCCATTTCCGGTCCTATAAAGTATATATATTCTTGATCAGCGTAAAAATCTAAGACGATCTAGACATGTCTGTCCGTCTGTCTGTTGAAATCACGCTACAGGCTTCAAAAATAGAGATATTGAGCTGAAACTTTGCACAGATTCTTTTTTTGTCCATAAGCAGGTTAAGTTCGAAGATGGGCTATATCGGGCTATATTTTGATATAGCCCCCATATAGACCGATCGGCCGATTTAATGTCTTAAGCCCATAAAAGCCACATTTATTATCCGATTTTGCTGAAATTTGGGACAGTGGGTTGTGTGAGGCCCTTCGACATCCTCCGTGGATTTGGCTCAGATCGGTCCAGATTTGGATAAAGCTGCCATATAGACCGATCCTCCGATTTAGGGTCTTAGGCCCATAAAAGCCACATTTATTATCCGATTTTGCTGAAATTTAGAACAGTAAATTGTGTTAGGCCCTTCGACATCCTCCGTGAATTTGGCTCAGATCGGTCAAGATTTGGATATATCCAACAACTGTGCCAAGTATAGTTCAAATCGGTTCATAACCTGATATAGCGGCCATATAAACCGATCTGGGGTCTTGACTTCTTGAGCCTCTAGAGTGCGCAATTCTTATCCGATTGGAATGAAATTTTGCACGACGTGTTTTGTTACGATATCCAACAACTGTGCCAAATATCGTTCAAATCGGTTCATAACCTGATATAGCTGCCATATAAACCGATCTGGGATCTTGACTTCTTGAGCCTCTAGAGGTCGCAATTATTATCCGATTTGCGTGAAATTTTGTACGACGGATTCTCTCATGACCATCAACATACGTGTTTATTATTGTCTGAATCGGTCCATAGCCCGATACAGCTCCCATATAAATCGATCTCTCTATTTTAGTTTTTGAGCTCACAAAGAGCGCAATTCTTATTCGAATTGGCTGACTTTTACACAGGTCTCCAACATATAATTTAATTGTGGTCCAAACTGGACCATATCTTGATATCGCTCTAATAGCAGAGCAAATCTTTTCTTATATCCTTTTTTGTGCCTAAGAAGAGATGCCGGGAAAAGAACTCGACAAATGCGATCCATGGTGGAGGGTATATAAGATTCGGCCCGGCCGAACTTAGCACGCTTTTACTTGTTTCCTTTTTTTTTGCCTAAGAAGAGATGCCGGAAAATTAACTTAACAAATGCGATCCATAGTGGAGGGTATATAAGATTCGGCCCGGCCGAACTTAGCACGCTTATATTTGTTTTTTCTAACACCCCCTTCAGAATTAAGCAGCAGTCATTTTTCGGCAAACAACAGAGCTTTCAGCAGTGAGCTTGCTACTTTGTTACAGTACTACTGCTGTAATAGCAGAACTACTGCTATAATAGCAGCTAAATTTACATCTAATATTCAGCAGACAGGGTTTGCTATTTTCAGCAAACTTTTTTCTATGAGTGTAGCAGATATTGTTCTAATGGGTCCATTACCTCCTATATGTCCCATATAAACCAAACTCCCGTTTAGATTATTGAGCCTCTTGAAGGCGCAATTATTTTCCGATTTGGCTGACAGTTTAAACCTAATATTTATTATTGATTTATAACATCCATTATAAGTGCGGTCCAAAGCTTGATATAGCTCCGATATGTTGTTAAAATTTCAATGAAACAACTTGTCAAATGCGATCCATGGTGAAGGGTATATAAGAATCAACCTGGCTGAACGCGCTTTTGTTTTTTTTTGTGTGAAAATATTTTTAATTGATTCAAACGAAATCTTTGGAAGAAATCTTTATTTCAGAATCCATTTACTTTTGCTCAATATTACAAACTTTTTCTTTGACTATTGCTTTGAATAGGCCAAACAAGTAAAAAGGCGTTAAGTTCGTCCGGGCCGAACTTTGGATACCCACCACCCCGGGTATATATAATGTAAACCAACTATCATTAAAGTCCGGTGAATATTGCGTACCTTATGTCCCATATCAGTTATGTCGAAATATGTTCCGATTTGGGCCAAATAATAATACTTACAATAGCTATATCTTAAAATAAACCGATCTGAACCATATACGCCACGGATGTCGAAAATCCTAACATATGTCACTGTGCCAAGTTTCAGTGAAATCGGATTATAAATGCGCCTTTTATGGGGCCAAGACTTTAAATCGAGATATCGGTCTACATGACAGCTATATACAAATATGGACCGATTTGGGCCAAGTTGCAGAAAAATGTCGAAGGGCTAACACAACTAACTGTCTCAAATTTCGGCGAAATCGGACAATAAATACGCCTTTTATGGAGCCAAAACCTTAAATCGAGAGATCGGTCTATATGGCTGCTATATTCAAATCTGAACCTATCTTGGCCAAATTGAAGAAGGACGTCAAAGAGCCTAACTAAACTCACTGTTTCAAATTTCAGCGGCATAGAACAATAAATGAGCCTTTTATGGCTCTAAAACTTAAATCCGAGAGATCGGTCTATATCGCAGCTATATCCAAATCTGGACCGACCTGTCTTGGCCTGATCTGGCCTAAAACCTAAAATCGATAAATCGGTCTATATGACAGCTATATCCAACTCTGGACCGATCTGGGCCAAATTGACGAAGGATGTAAGACCCTAAATCGGCGGATCGATCTAGGAGGCTATATCAAGATAGAGTCCGATATAGCCCATCTTCGAACTTAACCTGCTTACGGACAAAAAAAAAAGAATCTGTGCAATGTTTCAGCTCAATATCTCTATTTTTAAAGACTGTAGCGTTATTTCAACAGACAGACGGACGGACATGTCTAGATCGTTTTAGATTTTTACGCTGATCAAGAATATATATACTTTATAGGGTCGGAAAAGGATATTTCGATGTGTTGCAAATGGAATGACAAAATGAATATACCCCCATTCTTCGGTGGAGGGTATGAAAATGAGTTGCAAGCTGCACGAATGTAATCTGCCGGTATTTTGCCTCATTCCCGTTAGATGAATATTTTCAGCACATCCATACATGCATATTTTATACCCACCTAAATTCTTGATCGTCGTAAAAATCTAAGGCGATCTAACCATGTCCGTCCGTATGTCTGTTGAAATCAAGCTGCAGGTTTTAAAAATGATGATAATTAGCTTAAATTTTGCACAGAATCGTTTTTTGTTCAAAGGCAAGTTAAGTTCGAAAATGGGCTATATCGGACTATATATTGATATAGCCCCCGATTTCGATGAAATTTGAGACAGTGAGTTGTGTAAGACCATATAGACCGATCTCTCGATTTAAGGTCTTGGG
This sequence comes from Stomoxys calcitrans, assembly GCF_963082655.1. Taxonomy (NCBI): domain Eukaryota; kingdom Metazoa; phylum Arthropoda; class Insecta; order Diptera; family Muscidae; genus Stomoxys; species Stomoxys calcitrans. The sequence continues at coordinate 165,183,368 of NC_081552.1, read as the reverse complement.
CCCATTAAAGCCTCATTTATTATCCAATTTCGCTGAAATTTGGGGCAGAGAGTTTTGTTAGGCCTCTCGGCATCTTTATTAAATACGGGCCAGATCGGTCGAGATTTGGATATAGCTACCATACAGACCGATCTCTCGAATTAAGCTCTGGAAGTTGTGTAAGGCTCTTCGATATTCCTGTTCAATTCGGCCCAGATTCGCCCGGACTTTGATATAGTGAATTTAGTTATCGATTTCGTTGAAATTTAGCACAATGTGTTCTGTAAGGCACTTCGACACAGTTTGGTCAAGATTGGCCTGTGTTTCGATATAGCTGCCATATATACCGATCACCCGATTTAAGGTCTAAAGGCCATAAAAGATACAATTTGAACTGAAATGAAACTTGGAACAAAGACTAAGGTTATATTGTAACTTCCAACATCCATGCCAAATATAATCCAGATCGGGGTATAAACAGGTATATCCCCCTTATAAACCGATCCCCGGATTAATTATTTAGCCCCTAGAAGCCCCAATTTTTGCTCCTATTTGGCTGAAATTTGGGACAAAGGCTTGTGTTCTTCCTGTGCCTTCCAACATCCATGCTAGGTATAATCTGAATCGGTCCATAAACAGATAAAGCCACCATAAAAACCGATCCCCGGATTTGACCTCATCAGCCCTTAGAAGCCTAAATTTTCACCTGATTTGACTGACATTTTGCCGAAAACTCTATATTACGACTTATAACATCAGTGCCGAGTTTTATCGGAATTGGTCAATATGGTGATATAAGCCTCCTAAGTACCGATATCCCCATATGAGACAAAAATTACTCATATAAAACTCAATTAATAAGGGTAAATTTTTAGAGGAATCCATGGTGGCGTGTACCAAAGATTTGGTAGGCCGAACTAAGCACGCTTTTACTTGTTTCTTGGTATATGAAAAACATGAGTGTCCTTAATTATATGTCTAGGCAAATATTGGACGAATCTTGGTAACCGAGAGCTCAAGATGTCAAATCGGTAGATGGGTTTATAAGGGACCTATATCAGGCTATAGACCAATTTGAACAGTACTCGGCATGATAGTTGGAAGTCATAACAAAACACTCTGTGCAAAATTTCAGGCAAATCGGATAACAATTACGCCTTTGAGAGATTATATGTTTTATATGGGAAATGGCCCATTTGCAATCCCTAATAACCTACATCAGTGAGAATCGGATCATCTTCATTCGTTCAAGCGCTATAGTGTTTTCGACAGACTGACGGACGTGGCTAGGTCGACTCAAAATGTGGAGACGATCAACTATTGAAATTTTGCACAAATACTTCCTATCAGTGTAAGTCGATCGGGATTGTAAATGGTTCATGTTCTAGAGAGCGCAATTATTATCCGATTTGGCTAAAATTTTGCATGAAGTCTTTTGTTTTGACTTCCAATCAGATATAGCTCTCATATAAAATGATCTCCCGATTATAATTCTTGAGCCTATAGAGGACGCAATTCTTACCCGATTTGACTGAAACGACTTCTCCTATCAACCTTCAACATGCGTGCCAAATATGGTCTGAATCGGTATTTAATCGTATATAGCTAGCATATAAGCCGATCTCCCAATATTACTTCTTGAGCCACTATATAGCGCGCAATTTTTATACGATTTGGCTCAAAAATTTGCACAATGACTTTTACTATGGTCTCCAACATTGAAACTAAGTACAGTCCGAATCGGCCCAAAACTTGATATGGCTCTAATATCATGGCAATTTGTATCCATTATCCTTTGTTTTCTTACAAAGAGATACTGTGCAAAGAACTTGACAAATGCGATCCATGGTGGAGGGTCTATAAGATTCGGTCCGGCGAACTTACCACGTTTTTGCTTGTTTTCATTACAAAATTTGGATTTTAGCACATTAAGGATTGGATAAAAAACAAACGTTATTATTTGAGGTATCCAACAGACAAAATTTTCCAATGCAAACCTATTCAACACTTCAGTGAAAAAAAGTGTACCAACCTTTTTGTAAGTGATGTAAAAAATTTTGCTTTAACATGGGCTTTATAAAATGAAACTGTTAACTGAAACAAAAGTTCATTATATTTTAATTTTAGTTGGTGTGACAAATGTGTAACCTCATTAGAAGTTGAGTTCGTTAACTATTTCATGTGTAAAATTGCCAATTTTTCGCCATGATTTTAAGTCTGTTGTAATGCAAAATGTTTAGAAGTTATTCGTCTTTGTTTCTGCTACCACAGATTGACACAGATTTGTTATAAAAGTCGATAATTTCATGGAATGTGTGCTTTCTAGTTTAATAAAGTGTTAAAATGAATATTCTTCTCGTGTGCTACCATTAACGGCACTCTGTTCAAAAGTTTATATCCGCTTCAACTTTGGCCACATCCTCTATTTTTGTGGATTCTGTTGTCGTAAATGGAAGTTTTTTTTTCTGGCTAACTGACAAACAATGTAAATTTGCCGGCATGCAAAAACGTAGTTTCAGCAGGGGCTACACCATGCCCCAACAATCTTCTTCTCCCCTGCAATGGTCTATGGTGTGCTAGACCAATGATGTGGGCCGTTATTGTTTGGTAGTGGCGCTGGCGCTTGAGATGATGATGGTGATGGTGACGAAGTTCGCAGTATGTGGTAACCAAACCCAAACAAATTGAATTATGGCTTCTAAGTTGGTTTGTCATATTATGGCGCCTATGGAATACGTGACGAATGACCAGAAAAACAAGGGGCTTACGAATTGCTGAGTAATCTCAACAGCCTGCTCAGTAGCTGTAGTAAGGAGGACAAACTATTCTGGATGGCAACAAGAAGGACCAAACACCATGAACATGAAAGGAAAAGGATATTCGTTGTTGAACTCTTAAATGTATTTTAACCTTTACGATGAGACCCGCTTCACTTTGCCACTCAAACGACACACATTCACCATTTATTACAATAACAATGTGTGGCACATTCAGGACAATGATTGCAAATAGCACTTGACTAGACAAATAATGAAATATCCTTGCACGATGTGACCGACCAAGGAAGGAAGAATTGGTCACGGCTCACACAGAGAAGGCTTGTGTCTGAGGCTCATTCTACTATGTGACATGCCTTGAAAAATTGGTCTAGGCTACCTTGTCTACACCCACACGTCCAAGAAAATCACAGTGAAAATAATGGTTAAAGAATCAGACACGATTTGTTTGCTGACACAAGTAAACTGTAAATTATTGAATTTATTGACTCACATTATTTTTAACGACAAGGGTAAGATTTTTGCAGAAATTAACATTACTTTAATTTAATCAGAGTCAATCATCTACATCTAGCTTGTTTAGAAAACATGAGAGCAAACCAAATAAAATTGGGACTTATTTTGAAAGCAACAAATTTAATGTTAGCTCACGTTGAAACAACAAATAAAAACGCAATACGTTAATGCTGACCTAAATGTTGTTACCCACAGCAGGGATATATTTGCTATCCATATTTCGTGAAAAAATATGGTTAGGTAGAGGCCACCGAAGCGCCTATTACGCTGAACGTCTGGGTTCGAATCCTGGTGAGAACATAAAACAAAATTTCAGTGGTGGTTATCCCCTCCTAATGCTGGCGACATTTGTGAGGTAATATACCATGTAAAAACTTGCGAATGTTTCCATGCGCTGATTGAGACAAGTTGTCAAAGAAATGAGAACCTTAAGTGGAATTCCTTCTTACTGCCAGTGCGTACACAGAGCAGATGTTCTATAGTCTCCTCTGCTTCGACGTTCTCACAGCTTATGCAGAAGTCGTTACTTGCAATCTTCAGTTTGTCAATATGTTTTCCGATCAAACAGTGACCTGTCATCAGTGTCAAATAATTTTTTTTGCGACTTTTTGAAATATACACTTTTTTTCGACTTTTTGCGACTTTTCGCTACTTTTTCTGCAAAACTGCAACTTTTATACCATTTGCAGAAAATAATTTTTAATTGAAATTTAACAGTTATTGTTGTTGTTGTAGCAGTTTGTTATGTCCTCTCTTTCGTCTGCTTGGTTCTGCTGAGTGTCTAGATCCAGGATCTCTGCGGCTAAGATGGGGTGCGTCCAGAGGGATCTGAGTCGAGTGGGTTTGGCTGGCCAGTTTGGTCCCTGATCACAATCAGGGCATACATATTGCACGTCTGCATCAATCCTTGCTCTGTAAGAATGGAGGCTGCATCTACCGGAACGTAATTGAGCCACAACTATTCTGGTTTGCCAGAGGGGGTCAATTTCTTCAGGTGCAATTGAAGGCGGTCGCTCTCTAAGGACTATATTCACCCGGTAGCTGCCGCCAGATGAATATTCTCCCATGGCTTTCTGGTTGGAAGAACTTCTTGGGTTCCCTGTGAACGTAGGCAGATTATTTATCAATTTTTCTAAAGTCAAAGAGGTAAAAGTGGAGTTTTTCTTGTTGTTTGGTATTGAATGGATCGGAGATTTTTTTGTCCGATCTTTACTAATTTCCCATCCGATCTTTACTAATTGCTAAATTTCATCAAATTCGGATAAGATTTAAAGATAGGTCCCATATACAGGTCCCATATACATTGTTCATCCGATATGACCTCTTAAGACTGTAGAAAACAATATTTGGTTCGATCTTTACAAGATTGTGTGTATATGTGTGCCAAATTTAATCAAAATCGGACCAGATTTAGATATAGCTGTCATCTAAATTGTTCATCGATATCGATATGGACTCTTAAGACTGTAGAAACCACAATTTTGGTCCCATATTTACAACATTTTTCATGAGCTATTATAATTACGTCCTAATACGAGGAACGCCTTTTATATTTCGGGATTGGACAACCCTTGTGGTGCAATCTGCCAACTGACAGCTCTGTCGTAAAGCTTGACATTTTTGAGGTTATAGACACTCAGAACGTTTTAACATACGAGCACTATTTGTGTAGTTTACACTATTAAAAGATTCATCTCGCCAAAAAAAAAAAAAAAAATGGAATAAAATCGTGAACATTTTCGTGCAATTATTTTTTAAAATTTTCGACGTGGATTAACTCAATAACAGTGCATCGATGAATTTAATTCAATTTTTAATTGGCGATGACGCCCCATCAAGGACCAGGGCTTATTGATGATATGTGGAATTCAACCGAGATCGAAGTTCACTCCAAGACGAATTTCGTGAAGGTCGTCCAAAATCAGTTGTTGTTGCAAAACAATTGATGCTGTGCGCCAACTAATATTGCTAGATCGTCATGTGACCTATCGTGAGATTGAGACAACCTTAAGCATTAGTGGCATCAGCATACATTCAATATTGCATGAACATATGCTCGTCAACAAAATTTTTTCGCGTTGGATACCACACAATTTGTCAATCGCGACAGGTAATGAATCGTAGATTTACACGTATGAGCCCGAAAGTAAACAACAGTCGACTGTATGAAATACAGGACATGTCGCAATCGTACCACTAGAACAACGCATAACAGTCAATTGTGAGTGGTACGCAACCATTTATTTGCTAGTTGTCTTCCAAGAAATCAGGAAAACCAACCGCCGAAGACGGATCACTCCACGACAATACGAGCTCTCACACACTGGCTCAAACAACTACATTTTTGAGCACTCAAAACATCGATTTTATGAGTCATCCGCCGTATAATATATATATAGACTTGGCACCGAATGACGTTTTTTATTCCCGTACGCAAAAAATGAGAGGTCAATGTTTTTAGACACCTTAAAAAGCTGTTCCTGCGTTCAGAATGCATGTTTTGGAGATACCTCAATCAGAGTGGCAAAAGAGCGTCGAAAATTGGTTCAAACGCATGCAAAAGTGTATTGATCTTAATGGGGAATATTTTGAAAAACAATAAAGCGATTTTTGATGATAATATTTGTTTTTGTTCTCTAATCCCGAAATATAAAAAACAACCCTCGTACGCGTGCAAAATTTCATCATAATCGGTCCAGATTTACATGTAGCTCCCATTTAAAACTGAGGTAGCCAGAATTTGGGACGTTTTGTACAAACATCTTGCTGTTCTTTTCAGTATTTCAGTAAGTATTCAAAATTAGTCTGACAAGATTTAGATATATGTTCTATTTATCGAATTGATCTTCGATAATTCTGCTTGTTTTGTTTCACATCTTTAGTTTGGTTTATAATTTAACCATGAATCGTCTTACAAACGAATAACGCTTGCAAATTATTGAATTTTATTATCAAAATGCGTGCTCTGTTAAGAAAGTTCATCGTGGGCTTCTTCCATTGATCGACGAAGCTCATTTTTGGCTCAAAGGGTACGTAAATGAGCAAATTGTCGACTTTGAAGTAAGGATCAGCCAGAAGCATTGCAAGAGCTAGCAATGCATCCAGGAAATCACAGTTTAATGCGGTTTATGAGCTAATGGCATCATTGAACCGTACTTCTTCAAAGATAATGTGAATCGTAACGTAACTGTGAATGGTGAGCGCTATAGTGAGATGATATCCAACTTTTTTTGCCCAAACTACAAGAGCTTGACTTGCATGTGGCATGTGGTTTCAACAAAACGGTCCCTCATGCCACACAGCACTCGTAACAATGGACTTATTGAGAGGCGTGTTCGGTGTAAAGTTTATTTCACGTTCGGTACCGGTGTGTGTTTGTATGGACATGAGCTTCAAGATAGTCCCACAAAAACAAGTCTAAAGGCGTTAAGTCGCATGATCTAGACGGCCAGATCGTGCGATTTAACGCCTTTAGACTATTTTTTGTGTGACTTTGTTGAAGCTCATGTCCATACAGACAAGCCCGCTTCAATTGACGCATTGGAAGACAATATTGAAGCATTTATTCGTGAGATACCGGCAGATATGTTGAAAAAATATGCCAAAAAACGGATGGACATTTTAAGGCGCAGTCACGGTCAACATTTGCATGAAATAATCTTCAAACATTAAATATTATGGATTGCTCTATCTTCTCAAATAAAGATTTTATGAATTTTTCAGAAGTTTATGTATTTTTTTTAAATACTTTCCTATAGCTCTTAAAAAATTACCCTTTATATATATTATGTCTGCTGTTATTTGAAATCATTATGTCTGTTGTTATCTGAACATAAAAGAAAATGGTTGCTTTGGCGAAATGGGCATTTAATTTATTTATAATGTTTTAATTCAACTCAAAACGAATTATGAAGATATAGTAAAACGAATAATTTATACTTGCTATGTAGTAATTCCTTTTGTAACACCTCGAAATATTAATCTGCGACCCCATAAATTATATATGTCCTTAACCGTCTTGACATTATGAGTCGATCAAGCCATATCGGTTCGTCCATCCCTTCGTCCGTCGAAATTACGATAGCGGTCGAACGAATGAAGATATCCGCTTGATATATTGCACAGAGACTTCTTATTGCTGTAGGTCGCTGGGCATTGCAAAGGGGCCATATTGGTTCAGATTTAGATATAGCTACCATATAAACCGATCTCCAGATTTGACTTCTTGTGCACCTGGAAGCAGCAACATGTCCGATTTAGGTGAAATTTCTGTCTCCTAGCTTTATCCCTTGGAAAATTATCGTGCTTTTGACAGACGGACATGGCTTGACCTACTTAAAATGTCATAACATTCGATGAATATTTCGAGGTGTTACAACGGAATGACGAAAGTTGTGTACCCTCATTATATAGTGGAGGGTATAAAAATGTTGAAGTCGAAAACTTCCTAGACCAGAATAGATATTGTATTTTCGGAAAAGCGAATACGAAAGAGCCAATCTGGAATTAATGTTGGTTCTGGTTAATCTGAGACCTTCCACAGCTTTCCATAAAATACCGAATCATACTGTTTCGAAACACTTCCTCATTGCTTGCCGTTTTCCTCAGCCTAGCGCAAACTTGGCGACATAGCTCTGAATATTAAACTCAATATGCTACTTAGCCTACCTGCTTCCCAACTTGTCTGCGTTGTGGACTATGGGTGATTTTAATGTAGGCTTGTACACTTATCTTTCTATTTCTCTAGTAGCATTTTATTGATTCATACGTCTGCAACATCTTAAGATGTCCTTTTAAATAAAGAAAATCACCGTCAATTTAACTCCCCATATCCTACCCAGCATACTCCCACAGGAATAAAAGGCGCTATACCTATACTTACCACTAAAGGATGAGGTATATTCAAATTACTGCTGTCCTATTACAGAAACTTGTTTTTTGTTTCTCTTTCGAGACGAGCTCAATGATCAGAGATTTTCTTTGCAAAGGGAAAAGGAAAGCCAGAGATCGCAAAACATCCAACCGCTATGGGAAGCGTTTCTACCTACCCAACATACTCCCACAGGAATAAAAGGCGCTATACCTATACCTACCACTAAAGGATGAGGTATATTCAAATTACTGCTGTCCTATTACAGAAAACTTGTTTTTTGTTTCTCTATCGAGACGAGCTCAATGATCAGTGATTTTCTTTGCAAAGAGAAAAGGAAAGCCAGAGATCGCAAAACATCCAACCGCTATGGGAAGCGTTTCGTCTTTGTTTAAAAGACTTTTCAACCATATTACGTAAGATGGATTCAAGGGCCTTACGTGGTTAAGGTGGTATTTGTATCATAGACGTGTTTTCGCAATACGATTCATATGCAACATTCCAACGTACGGCCTTTTAACCCATCACATATAATATGGTTGAAAAGTTTCCTAACCAAAGACGAAACGCGTCCCATTGCGGTTGGTGTGTGTTGTAATCTCTGGCTTTCTTTTACCATTTGCAAAGAAAATCTGCGATCAATGAGCTCGTCTCGAAAGAGAATTAAACGAAAATTGTGAAATTTTATGATATTCGCCCTAACAGGCAAAAAAAAACTTGAAATTGAAAAAAAGACTATTTTGTTTCTACAAACTACAAGCTCTCTCGTACCAGACAAAGCATTAGTTTATAGAGTGATCATCTTTAATTTTCTTCTAAGAAGGTTCTGGGTGATGAAGTTAAAATAACAAATTTTATTTTTATCCTGTTCCTCAATTGTTCTGCTAGATACTACTGCTGAGTTGAAATAATTAACTAAAGTATTGTTTTCATATATCTCTTTTACAATTAACTCTTCCCACAAAGGATATTTATCTCAATTTATGTCCTACCTACATCTTATTATACGTTTTGTCAAAGTTTTATGCCACATGTCTTACCAGTTGCTTCACGACCATTTCTACCAGATGCCTTTATAAAACGGAAAACTTTGTCAAATTATGATAAAACTAATGCAATATCTTAGTTTCAACCCAAATAATCAATCATAATGGAACCAAGAACAAGGAAGTATGACATACAAATCAAATCAATTAGGCCAATGAGGAAATCCTTCAGCATAGTATCTGAACGCACATACATACATATGTGCATATGAGTATCTTTGTATAATACACATAAATGCCATTAGTTATTCATTTATTTAGGATCCATCATCTAAAACATGCCTACCCACAAAGGGACAAGGACTGGAACACACAAACTTGTGTACAATAAAAGTTATTCGAAAGCAATGAATGACCCTTTTCTTTTTGACGTTAAAGCACTTCGATACACAAACAAACGCATGTATTTATATCCCACAAATTTACTTTACGTTATTTTAGCATGTGTGTTATTTGTGCTTCACATAACTGCTATGTTGATATTTATTATACCCTCCACCATAGGATGGGGGTATACTAATTTCGTCATTCTGTTTGTAACTACTAGAAATATTCGTCTAAGACCCCATAAAGAATATATATTCTTGATCGTCATGATATTTTAAGTCGAACTAGCCATATCCGTCCGTCCGTCTGTCTGTCGAAAGCACGCTAACTTTCGAAGGAGTAAAACTAGCCGCTTTAAATTTTGAAACACAAATATTTCTTATTAATGTAGGTCAGTTGGGATTGTAAATGGGCTTTATCGGTCCACGTTTTGATATAGCTACCATATAAACCGATCTGGGATCTTGACTTCTTGAGCCGCTAGAGGGCACAATTCTTATCCGATTTGGCTGAAATTTAGCATAAGGTGTTTTATTATGACTTCCAATAACTGTGCTGAGTATGGTTGAAATCTGTCCTTAACCTGATACAGCTTCCATGTAAATCGATCAGAGGTCTTGAATTCTTGAGCCACTAAAGGGCGCAATTATTATCCGATTTTGAAATTTTGTACAACGGCTTCTCTTATGACCTTTAACATACGTGTCGAAAATGGCATAAATCGGCTTAGAGCCTAATGCAGCACCCCTATAAACCGATCTCCCTATTTTAGTTCTTCAGCCCCTAAAGTGCGCAATTCTTACTAGATTTGGCTGACATTTTACACAATGACTTCTACTATGGTCTCCAATATTCAGTTCAATTATGGTCCGAAATGAACCATAACTTGATATTGTTCCAATAACATAGCAATTATTTTTTTCCTTTGTTAGCCTAAAAAGAGATACCGTGGCAAGAGATCGACAAATGCGATCCATGGTGGAGGGTATATAAGATTCGGCCCGGCCGAACTTAGCACGTTTTTACTATATATACGAGCAATTTAATTCTAAATTCAGATATTGTACTTTCTCTTAGATTGTTCATGCTTTTGATTTCAAGGTACTTAAGCTTGGGAAACGCCATGACTATTGCCAAAAGCATGCGCATATAAACACATCTTGTATGCGAATTTTTTGAAGCAATCAAATCGGAAATAATATGAGACTTTTATGGACCCAATAGGTTAAATCAGTTTATTCGCGGCCTCTTGCCCTAACCTAATGTCAAATAGAACCACTTGCAAAATTGCCCACAAGTTGGGACGTTAAGTAGAAAATCTTGTAAACATTTGTAGCACATATCGGACGTAAGATATAATGGGTGATAAATATCTATATAATATATATATATTATATCTACTTTTGAAGTGATTTTGTGTAAAATCAATAGCCTTTGTTTTGGCTGGCTGGCTGTTTGAGAAGATGTTTGCACGCAAAAAAATAATTGGTTTCACATAAAAGAAATTTTCGCGAAGTAAATATTTTTCTGAAAACGTTTTATTTTGTTTACGTTTACGCTTATGTTTGTTTGCGTGAACTCATGCAAGAATTTGTGACAATTATAAAGTTTTTTTTATTTATTTATTTTTACTGACAATATTGGTATATACAATGTTATTCGGGATTTCAAATAGATTTTCTAAACTTATAAATTAATTTATGACATTAATTATTATATATGTACATGTTATACTTTTTCAATATTAAAATAGATTGTGCATACTGAATAGGATGCCATGTTCAATTTAATGTTGTAATATAATTCTTACTCAAATTTGTACAATTATAAGCATATCTAAGTTGGTAATTCAAATTTTTCCAGAGTATATTTGAATTTATTTCGATGTTATTATACACAATTATATTAAAAGCCTTTCATGTTGCTCAAATGATTTTTGTCTTTGAATGTATCTATGGCGAAACTTTAAAAATTGTCATTTTCCGAGTTTACCATCTGCCCATCACTGGTCTATACGCTTAAATACTCACTCTCACTCTCTAGTAGGAGAGACACAAGAGAATTAGTATAGGTCCTGTAAACGAGTAATAGTTTGCGGCTATCGAAATACTTTTGCCGTTAAAGATAAACAAATAATTCAATAATGCAACGTTTTTGGGTTGCGTTCGATAATTTGAAGCGAAACGTTAATTAATAGAAATAAAAGATATTCTTTGTAATAAAAGTATTTTTTTCTCGTAAAAATGTCTCAAACGTTTTATTTATTTATTTTTTTTTTTTTGTGTATGTTAATATTGGAGTATATAGGGTGACGACTATTTGAGTTTGTTTTCTTCCAAATGATTTCCTGTTACACTAATGAATGAACATTTGCCTAATAATTTACTAAAATAACGTTTATTTCATTTAAGTATTGCACAAACCACAAACTCTGTCCCGAACGGCCATCATGTGTTTTCTTTTTTAATTTCCCTATTTACACCCTAAACCACTACTATCGTACAGGGTATTATAACTAAATGAATTTGTTTGTAACATCAAGAAGGAAGAGAGAAAGGCCAATTAATACGTATACCAATCGACTCGGAATCAATTCCTGATTTGATTTAGCTATGTCCGTCTGTCTGTCCATGTTAATTTGAAGAAAGTTGCGACCTGTACTTTATAACAGTTCGCAATTTTCTTCAAATTCAGCACAAGCATTTTCTTGGGCCTGGAGATGAAGCCTATTGAAATTGGAAAAAATCGGTTCAGATTTGGATATAGATCGAACTTCGTTCGATTTGGACTAAAATTGCAAAATTGTCATTCGTAAACCTATTCATTTGCGCGAGCGATTCTTTTATAAGTTTAAACATTATTGGTGAATTTCATAGAAATCGGTTCAGATTTAGGTATAGCTCCCTTTCATTTATCAATTGATTTTCTCAAAAATTTGCACAGCCATTGAGTAACTATGGCTCCTACAATATGTTCGAATTTTGATCAAATTTCTACATACCAAATTTAAACAAATTTTAAACTCGAGGACTTAGCCTGCATATCCAAGAGGTGTGGGTTGTCAATAGCTCAGCTTCGACAGAATTTACCCCGTCTTTATTTGCATTTTTGTTTGTGGGTGGCCCCCAGACACTTGTTCTTTCATTTGAGTACAATATAGTCCTGGTGCGTCAACATGACAGTTTGGTGTTGATTTCAATGGGAGGAGGGATCGTACTCTACTTCGTACTCTACTTCGTTTGTTGCTGTCCCAGTCTATCCTGATAGGCCTTCATATATTTTTTTAATTTCTTATTTTATAGTTATATAATTTAATTTGAGTACAATATATTCTCGGTCGTCCTACATTACAGTTTGGTTTTGTTTTAATTGTGAGGTGAGCGTCGGTCACTCCGACTTTAAGACTCAAAAGAGAATTTATTTATAGTGTGATCTTTTTAATATCCTGTTGGAGAAAATTATACGAGATGCAGATGTGAATAGATATGGCACACTAATCACAAGAGAGTACATGCTACTCGCCTATGCCGACGACATCGATATCATAGGTCGGTCACCGGAAGCAGTAACTGCAGCCTTTGAAAGAATCGAAAGAGAGTCAGTGAAAATGGGTCTCGCAGTAAATGGAGATAAGACGAAATGAATGGTATCCACTTCCAAAAACCCTTTTACAACCGAGCAGAGTAAGAACGTGGAGAAAATTGGGAACCACAACTTTGAGATAGTCAGTAACTTTATCTACCTCGGCACCGCCGTAACCGAAACGAATAACACCAGTTTTGAGATAAAGCGAAGAATAATACTGGCAAACAGATGCTACTTTAGACTAAGTAAGCAGTTTAGAAACAAGGCCATCTCTCGACAGACGAAGACTACACTTTACAAGACACTGATACTACCCGTGTTGTTATATGGTTCTGAAGCATGGGTACTTGTGAAAACAGATGAGGCAGTGCTTGAAGTATTTGAGAGAAAGATTCTTCGTAAAATATGTGGACCAGTTTGCGTTAACGGAGAATATAGGCGACGTATGAACCACGAGCTGTATGAGCTGTATGACGACGATAGCATAGTTACACGCATCAAAATACAACGGCTGCGTTAGCTAGGTCATGTTGTCAGAATGGATGAAGAAGCTCCAGCAAAGAAGTCTTTTGAAGGCAAACACGGTGGTACACGCAAACCGGGAAGACCAAAAGCCCGATGGAATGATCAAGTTGTGGGAGACACCTCGAAACTTGGTGTCAGAGATTTTAGAATGAGCACAGAAGATCGAGGCGCTTGGAACGCTATTCTACGTTCGGCTAGTGGAAGAAATATTCTGTCATACCCAATTAAAGTAAAGTAAGTACTTTATTGTCGCGATCTACATGTTATGCTGAACGGCAGGACGTGACCCAGATACCTGATTCATTATATCAACATTAGATTTGAACTTTACTGTCATATACCTTTAATTCCCATACCTCTGAGACCATGGAATACATTTTTATATCAGCTTTTTATGCTACTTTTAAATACCTTTCATTTGACATCTATATTGTCCCAATCGCTAAATATGTCCTGCTGGGGGGTTTGGGGGATGGGGAGGGCCCTCAAGGAAAAAATTTTTATATCAGATTTGTACTCTACTTTAAAATACCTTTCATTTGATATCCATATTGTTCAAAGCGGTAAAAGTGTCCTGTTGGGAGGTGTTTTTGGGAGTGAGGGTGACATTTTTATCGTTCGTACTCTACTACTTTGGAATGGGTTTGCTCCAAACTTTTAACCAAATTCCTGTTTTTGGGGTACCATAAGGTGTCATTTAAAATATGCTAAAATCGGTGCACCCATCCCCGAGATGTGGTGTTTTTGAAAATGGCGGTTAGGGGGTGGTCCGCCCCCCTTTGGAAATCAAAGAATGCAGTACCCTTATTTCACCTGGTGGTCAAACTCTACCATCTGAACAGATAAACAAACAAAGCGCAACAATTTCGAATCATCTTTGGAAAAATATTGAAAAAATACGTAGTATAAAAAGGTGTTCATTGATCGATTTGTGTCATTCAACAAGTTCAGAGAGACCTGAATAAAGACAAGGCCAAGCCATTTGTGCAAAACTAACAAAACTTCTGGAAGACAACGAGCGCCGCAGAAGAATTAAAACTTTCATTTATTGAAAACTTTGATGAATTGAAAGAATTGTTCGACATAACCAAAGCAAAAGGCGAATGGATTTACAAAGAAGGTGAGATCTTCTACAAACTAGAAGTTGAAAGCTATTGGCTATTCCAACGACAAACATGCTGGTACCAATACTATCCACCCATCCAGCGAAAGACGGCAATGGAAGCGAATGTTTCCACACTTACAAAACCAAAAATACTTGATTGTATCGAAAGTAGCATGGACGGATTCGACAACAGTAGATGGTCCTTGGGAAGATTGCAATGTAACATCAGCGAGAAAAAGGAAACATAACGCAACATGCATGCAGTACGGCTTGTTGCAAGCTCAAAGCTGTCGCCCCACGGAACAGCAACGGTCTGCCACCACCTTTTCGCTGTGGGCATTGAAATCCCAACCCCATATCAGTCAGGAATCCACAGGGCTATATACAAGGAAACTGCTCGGGTGAGGAGCATTTGGTAAGCACGGTTTATTTCCAGGAGTTCAGCATGCACTTTGACGGCAATCACCTTAAGAGCGTTGAATATCAGGCCATGATCCTCAAAAATGAATCGAAAGCAGCCTTCAGAAAGTGTAAAACTCAGACTGAGGACATAGGCGGCTTGAGAGACGACATGATGTTTCGCTTCCATCTTACTAGTGTCTTCCGTCATTTTACTGAGAGGAGTGAATTCCCTTTTGTACAGTTTAACCAGATCGTCAACATCTACAATTCACGCTGAAACTCTCCTGAAACCCGAAATAGGTTGCGTAAAATCTGTTCATTAATTTCTTACCCATGGGCTGATCATTGCTTCAGTAGTCAATTGTTTTGCTCTGAAGATTTTGAAGAACTATCTGTAGCTTTAAATGGCTAGCCAAAAGCTCTTAAATGCTTGAAGACACACTAGAAAGAAGTTAAATCTCTAATTAACATTGCCCGGTGATCGTGAGCCATCAAAGTTATGCAAGACTTATATAACTAAAAATTTAAAATCATTTTGTGCGTGAAGTTTTTTTTTATCGAATCACCTTAATTGTAAGATTTTATCTTATCCTAATAAAAACTCATCATACATATGATACAGGGATGTGAGGTTTTAAAAAAGTAATCGCCCTAATATTCACACTGTGTATATTCCAATCGTCGTTATGATATTAGCTGTATTTTATTTTAGTACTATATAGTGTAGTGCAATGAAATTTGAATGAAAATGACATCTATCGAGGACAACGAGGTTCTGGATAAATAACCAGTGGAGTCTTATGTAGAACATCTGTTGTCAGGATTGCAAGTTATGTTTTTAACAAATAAGTGTGACCACTTGCAAATTAAAACCAATTACTTATACAACTGCGTGTACAAATTTTAATAAGTTTTATTTACATTAGCATTTTTACTCAAATTGGCAAATGGCATTACCACTTCATGGTTTGTTTGGTAACTTTTTTGGGTTCTATGCTTCCCCTTCACTGTTCATCTATCCAGTACTAAAATAAAATATAGCATTTAAATCAAAGCAATTCCAACACTTCTTTAATTGGAATCATCTCCGCTTGATACCTTTTCGCTAACCTTCTCGACATGGCCAGTTCTAATTCATCTGTATAGAAATCTATGTAACTTATATTAAAAGGGTTATTATAGTTTCAGTCGGTTCTATCAGGTATAGTGATACAGTACTTTTCTGAAATATATCTAAGTGTGATTGGGAACTCTTCCCTAACCGCAATAGCCACCTGTCTCTTCCAGAGGCAATAATATATTGTTATATATTGCTAATAGCTATATTCTAAAGCAAAGGAGACAGTACACTTCCGTGAGGTGTTCCTCTGCTGATCCATCTTTTTATATCCACAAATCCTAAGCCTGCCGTAATGCATCTTTTAGTAAGTAAGTTTTTTATGAACTTTCTTACGGTAGCGTTAATGCCTATAAATCCAGTTTCTTCATGATTGAAGTCGAATAAACATTATTGAAAACACCTTCAATGTCAAGAAATACTACCATTGTAGACAGCGAAAGAAACCTTTGTGTAGGCGAATAGATCGTGGGGGGCTGTTACAGTGGACTTGCCCTTACTATACGCATGCTGTTGCCGAGTCCGCCAATCTCCGGGGATACCCTCTAAAATCTTCAGCATAAAGGATGACAGACTAATTGGAAAATGGTTTCCTGTTTTTGCAATGAAAATAACCTTTGTGTTTCTCAATCCCATAGGTATATAAGACAAGTTGATACAAGCAGAGTAAGAGCCAGAATATGAGACACAGAGTATGTAATTCAACCGGTGATACACCATCAAGGCCCTGGTGACTTGAGTGAGTTAAAACTTTTTATCCCCCGGAAGATTTTCTACTCAAAGACAATTTTCCTAACCCTAAACTAACTCCGATGAATGCAAATCAAAGGCATCCTCCTTTGCGCCCCGTTGTCCGTTGGAGAGTTTCAGGGAAATGTTCATTAACGAGTAGTTCAAGTGTTTCCTCACCAGGCAATGTCTATTCATGCTCTCGCTCAATATATCCCGTCATAAAGGCATCGAAGATAGGATCTTTCTTAGCCTAGAAGCCTCAAATGTATTCTCCACGGAGGCTGCAGATTTCCATTCAGGATTTTTCTGAGCCTTTTCAGCTCGCCCTAGTATTTTCTTTGCTCAACCTTATAGTCGTCTTAGTTGTGAGATGGCTTGTGGGTTTCGCCATGTTGAAGAGTTTCCTTAAACTGGCATCCATCATGGCGGTAGCTGTTTTATTCTTTTCTTTTTTTTTGTATTGTTGTTTATTTATAAAATTGGCTTCACACTAGGACAAGCTGGAATTGAGTCATTAAGGCTCCACTCTCACAATGTCGCTCTTTTTCCATGCAGAAGCGGCTTCAACGAGCAGCTTAAGGCTTGAAGGTGCCATCTCCGAATCGATTGCTATATATAGAGAAGCCAGCCAGTAATGGAGCTTATACATTTCAAGGCTGGGTACTAATGAATTTTAGTGCTTATCGAAGGAAGAAGAAAAAGATTTTGACGACTCTTAGTAAGAATACAGGTTCTATATCTCCCATTACCCCTTGTCTTGAGTAATTTAAATCCAGGAATTCTTAGTCCACGAACCATTGCACCACACAGCCATGGATTCTGGGTAAGAATAACGTCAAACCCTCCTACCATCAGAAGGACTTCAAGTGAGAAAGCAGTGGAACCACTCTCCCTCAGTACACTGTACACTTGCCGTACGGACGTTTCTTGGATGCTTCGCTAGCTGCTGCTGTCGAAGTACCTTTTGAAATACTATCTAAAAGAAATTATCGTGTAAACTCTTACATTTGTTCATTGATGGTATGCCTTAAATGTCCTTTTGATGAGATAAAAAATTCCACACATGACTGTTTTAAACATGTAACATTCGTGGCTGGCAAGGGGCTTGTTGAGTAAAGGAACGATATACATACATATATAATAAACACTCTAATTGTGTTGCGGTGCCATAATTTAGGCTTGTCATGAAATCTAATTTGTATGTATGTGTGTTATTTAACAGGGATTACATGTATTTATTACTTGTGTGAATCATTTATATACATATATATTTATGAATTTATTTATGCATATGTCAACCTTTGTCTTGTCACAAAACATATGCATGTATTTTGGTCATGATATTAGTTTCTTATATTTTGCCCTTCAATAGTTTTGTCTTGGGTGTATCAAGAAGACAAACCATGTATATAAGAGTGTACTGACTGTTCCTCGTATTCACTGGAATTAACGAAATTGACATTGTGGTGAGAAGAAAGTTTTCCTGTGCTATCTGAGAGTTTCTTACGGCCATGCGTAAACAGGCTCAAATTCTCATTTGGAGGTTTACGAAACCATCTGAGCAACAGTTGGTTTGGTATATACTATATTTGGATATAGCTGCCATATGGACCTATCTTCAGCTTTAGAGTATAAATACAATAAAAGGCGCATTTATTCTTCGATTTTTCTGGAATTTTAAACAGCGAGTTGTACTAGCGGCTTTGACATCCGACCCGAGTGTGGTGTACATTATACCATATCTACATATAGCTGCCATATAGACCATATCTACATATTGCTGCCATATAGGGCTATATTTAGATTAAGCTGGCATGGAGACCAATCTTCAGCTTTAGGTTCTAAAGACCTAAAAACCTAATTTTTTCCCCGATTTTGCTGAAATTTGAAACAGTGAGCTGCTTAAAGACTCCAGACACCCTACTCAAATATAGTCCAGATCGGACCATACTCGTATTTAGACACAGCTGTCATAATTTGCGAAGACTCGGGGGGCCGAACTTAATGCGTTTTTACTTATTTTTTATACCCACCACCACAGGATGATGGAATGACCTAGTCATTCCGTTTGTAGCACCTCGAAATATTGATCTGCGACCACATATTCTTGATAGTTTCTAGATACTTTCACTTTTGTATGGTTTGATAGAAATTAGGTACTTAGAGTAAAATTGTGCCTTTCAACTAATTTCATTTTGTGTCAATTGTGCGCAAAATTCATGATGGTGCGTTTCAAAGATTAGGCCCGGCCGAACTAAGCACGTTTTTACTTGTTCTCTTGTTTTTTCTTAATTTTATATGCAACATTTTCGATTCATTTAAATTGAAACTTTATATCTTTTGATTCACTGTCAAACATCTTCAGTTTGTTCTATTATTCAATTCAGGTTCTTTTTTTGTCCATAAGCAGGTTAAGTTCGAACAAGGGCTATATCGGACTATATCTTGATATAGCCCCCATATAGACCGATCCGCCGATTTAGGGTCTAAGGCCCATAAAAGCCACATTTATTGTATTATCGGATTTTGTTGAAATTTAAGACAGTGATTCGTGTTAGGCCCTTCGACATCCTTCGTCAATTTGGCCCTGATCGGTCTAGATTTGGATATAGCTGCCATATAGACCGATCCTCCGATTTAGGGTTTTAGGCCCACAAAAGCCACATTTATTATCCGATTTTGCTGAATTTTGGGACAGTGAGTTGTGTTAGGCCTTTCGACATTCTTCGTCAATTTGGCCCAGATCGGTCCAGATTTGGATATAGCTGCCATATAGACCGATCCTCTGATTTAGGGTCTTAGGCCCATAAAAACCACATTTATTATCCAACTTTGCTGAAATTTGGGAGAGTGAGTTTTCTTTGGCCTTCGATATTTTACCTCAATTTGACCCGGATCGGTTCAGATTTGGATATAGCTGCCATGTAGACCGAACTCTCAATTTAAGGTTTTGGGCCCATGAAAGGCGCATTTATTGCCCGATGTCGCCGAAATTTGGAACAGTGAGTTAAGTTATGACCCTTGACATACTTCTGGAATATGGTACAGACCGCTCCAGATCTGGGTATAGCTGCTATATAGACCGATCTCTCGGTTTTAGGTTTTGGGGCCATAAATGGCGCATTTATTTTTCAATTTCGCTGAAATTTGGGACAGTGCGTTGTGTTAGACTCTTCGACATTTTTCTGCAACTTAGCCCAAATCGGTGCAGATTTGGATATAGCTGCCATGTAGACCGATCTCCCGATTTAAAGTCTTGGCCCCATAATAGGCGCATTTCTAATCCGATTTCACTGGAATTTGACACAGTGACTTATGTTAGGCTTTTCGACATCTGTGTCGTATATGGTTCAGATCTGTTTATTTTTAGATATAGCTACTAAAAAGACCAATATTTTGTTATACACAATTGAACAATGACTTGCACTTATTAGTATTTGGTCCAAATCGGAACATATTTCGATATAGCTGCTATGGGGCATAAGGTATACATTTTTCACCGGATTTTGACGAAAGGTGGTTTACATATATACCCGAGGTGGTGGGTATCCAAAGTTCGGCCCGGCCGAACTTAACGCCTTTTCACTTGGTTTTGCCTAAAATGCTAGAGCTTGACTTGCATGATATGTGGTTTCAACAAGACGCCTTTTATATTTCAGAATTAAAGAAGACAAAAACAAACATAATCATCGAAAATAGCTTTATTGTTTTTCAAATTTTCCCCATTAATATCTATACACTTTCGCATGAGTTTGAACCAATTGTCTAAGCACTTCCACTCAGTAGAGGTTTCTCCAAAACGTGCAATCTGAACCCATCAACCGCTTTTTCAGGTGTCGAAAAGCGTTGCAGTTGTTTCGTAATTTTGGAGCATTTCTTTCGTCCAATCGACACATTTTGTTTTTTGAGCGATTGAAAAATTATATGGGATCCAACGCGAACAAATTTTCTTGACGGTCAAATGTTCGTGCAGTATTGAATGTATGCTGGTCCCACTAATGCCTAAGGTTGTTTTAATCTCACGATAGGTTACATGACGATCTTGCATCGATTCACAGTTGTCGAGTTCATCCACGTCGAAAGTTTTAAAAAATAATCGCACGAAAATATTCACGATTTAATTCCATTTTATGGGCGAGATGAATCTTTAAAGTTACTGTAAACAACACAAATAGCGCTCATATGTCAAAACGTTCTGGGTACGTATAACCTCAAAAATGTCAAGCTTTACGATGAGCTGTCAGTTGGCAGATTGCAACACAAGTGTTGGATTTATTGAGAGGCGAGTTCGAAGAACATTTTTTTTCACGTTCGGGACCGGTCAATTGTCCTCCTAGATCGTATGATTTAACGTCTTTAGACTATTTTTTGTGGGGCTCTATTAAAGCTCATGTCTATACGGACAAGCCCGATTCAATTGACGCATTAGAAGACAACATTGAAGCATTTATTCGTGAGATACCGGCCGAAATGTTGGAAATAGTATGCCAAAATTGGACTAAGCGGATGGACCATTTAAGACGCAGTCACGGTCAACAATTGCATGAAATAATATTCAAAAATTAAATAATATGGACCGTACTACAATATTAATCCAAATAAAGAATTCATGCATTTTTCTGAATTTTATGATTTTTTTTTTGAAAAGCCTTCATATTTATGATCGTCGTAAAATCTAATACGATCTGTCTGTTGAAATCATGCTATAGTCTTTAAAAATATAGATATTGAACTGAAACTTTGCACAGATTCTTTTTTTTTTTTTGTCCATAGACAGGTTAAATTTAAAGATGGATTATATCGGATCTTGATATACCCACCCATATCGACCGATCTGTCGATTTAAGATCTTAGGCCCATAAAACCATTTTTATTATCCGATTGCGCTAAAATTTGAGACAGCGAGTTGTGTAAGGCCTATCGACATCCTTTTTAGTACGGCCCAGATCGGTCCAGAATTGGATATAGCTGCACATAGACCGGTCTCTCGATCAATGGTCTTGGGTCCATTTAAGGCACATTTACTGGCTGATTTCGCTAAAATTTGATACACTAAGTTATTTAAAGCCCTTCGATATCCTTGATTGATTTGGTACAGATCAATTTAGATTTTGATATATCTGCCATACAGACCGATCTCTCGATTTAAGATCTTGGGTCCATAAAAGCGCATTTACTGTCCGATTTCGCTGAAATTTTGGACAATTAGTTACGTTAGGCACCTCAACATCCTTTTTTACTTTGGCCCAGATTGTTCAAGATTTGGATATACCTGCCATATAGACCGATCTCTTGACTTAAGGTCTGGGTCCATATTAGGCGCATTTATGGTTCAATTTGGCATAAATTTTGTGTAGTGAGTTGTGTCAGGCTCCTCGACATCCCTTCTCAATACGGTCCAGATTTGGATGCAGTTGCCATTTATACCGATGTCCCGATTTAAGGTTTGAGGCTCATAAAAGGTGAATTTATTAACCGATTTGTCTGATATTAAGCACAATGGGTTGTGTTAGGATCCGTGACAATTTGACACAGTGGGCTGTTTTAAGCTGTTTGACATTCGTGTTCTATATGGTTCAGATCGGTATATATTTGGATATAGCTGTCAAGCGTATTTGATTTAGATTCTTAGGCCCGAAAAAGGTGAATTTTTTAACCGATGGATGTGGTACAATGAGTTGTGTTAGACCCTTACATATCCTTCTTGAAAATGGTGGAGATATGATGCATTTTTCACTGTATCATGACAAATGGTTTTAAATATACATATATCCGATGTGATGGATATTTAAAGTTCGGCCCGGCCGAACTTAATGCCTTTTTAATTGTTTTTTAAGCGATCTGGTTGGATCAACGGTTGGAACTAGAAGTCATCTTCATTCTTATGTTCCTATGGTATCATGAAATCGTCTCAGTGAGTCTGACGGCAGACTGCCACTTAAATCCAACCTAATCTAACGTTAATCTTCAGTATACAATCCAAGTTCCTCTTCCTTCAGCAGACGGGTTAAAAATCCCTACTCAGTCAGGATCCGTAATTGGTTTTTAATGGTAGCCACACATAAGAATGGTGAGAAAATGTCTCCCAATCACGTACCCTGTGCCATTTCTATATTATCTTTATGTTAAGGGACGAACAATTTATCCACCTATTACTTAGCTTATGGCTTATTCAGTTTATTAGAACCCGGTCCACCCAGTACTGGGCTATTACTTCCTTTAGCAGCTCTGGACGGATTTGTCCTTAAATCTGCTGTTTTCCTTTTAGACACACAAGAGTATCTTAGCCAACTCCAAATCTATCTTTATATAGCTAATTAGGTAAAATGTTTTACAAATACGCCGAAGAAATATCTATGCTTTACTCAGTCTATGGAACATAATTGCTATGGTTTTCATTCCAACCGACCCACCCTATTGTAAAGATTCACAAAAAAGGAATTCAATGACATACTCATTGACATTCTGTTGCGTAATTTACTTATATACATATGTATGTTGACCAAAAGAAAACAATGTTTTTTTGGTTTGGAAAAAATCTTAAATTTTGTATTTGGATAACATTACAGTATAGCCAAGACAAATCTAAATTACATCGACAACGGATCCTCGATGAGATCGATTGTAATACTTTTGTAAATAGGGACTTCGTCAGGAATTCCTGTTTTGGAAAAAATTACAGCCAAAAAAAAAATATTTAAGCTTAATGAAATCGGGTTTCCACCCTCTTTTCTATATATCATGTAGAATGCAAAGTGTCTGATTTAGAGGCTGTTTGTCACGTCCAATTCATGTTTTATCTGTTGTTCCGTAGGGAAGTCACCTAGGTTTAATTATTATCGCCCTATATCTTAACAATCTGCCATCTGTCATTGGGGGCTCGCAAATCTTAATGTATGCTGATGATGTAAAGCTTTACGCTATCCTTCAACGAGATTTAAAAGAATTGGTTAAGTGGTGTGGTGAGAATAATATGTCTCTTATCCTCGATAAATACAAGAAAATTACTTTTTGCTGAAGATCTGCTTTAACCACATCGTATTTCACTGGGTATTAGCGAGATGAGGTGGAATACAAGCGAATACAAGCGCAAATAAACCACAACGATCTGGTTATCCTAATGGGTGATTCCTATGCCAGGATAGGCAACCAAAAAAATGGGCCTGACTGTAAATGGAGACAAGACGAAATGGATGGTTTCAGCTCCCAAAAAGCCTTGCACAGCCGAGCAGATAAAGAAAATGGAGAAAGTTGGAAACCACAACTTTGAGACAGTCAGTATCTTTATCTACCTCGGCACCGCCGTAACCGAAACAAATGACACCAGTTTTGAGATTAAGCGAAGAATAATACTGGCAAACAGATGCTACTTTGGACTAAGTAAGCAGTTTAGAAACAAGGCCACCTCTCGACAGGTGAAGACTACTCTATACAAGACACTGAGACACATACTACCCGTGCAGTTATATTGTTCTGAAGCATGGGTACTTGTGGAAGCAGATGAGGCAGTGCTTGGAGTATTTGAAAGAAAGATTCTTCGTTAACGGAGAATATAGGCGACGTATGAACCACGAGCTGTATGAGCTGTATGACGACGATAGCATAGTTACACGCATCAAAATACAACGGCTGCGTTGGCTAGGTCATGTTGTCAGAATGGATGAAGAAGCTCCAGCAAAGAAGTCTTTTGAAGGCAAACACGGTGATACACGCAAACCGGGAAGACCAAAAGCCCGATGGAAAGATCAAGTTCTGGGAGACAACTCGAAACTTGGTGTCAGAGATTTTAGAATGAGCGCAGAAGATCGAGGCGCTTGGAACACTATTCTACGTTCGGCTAGTGGAACAAATATTCTGTCGTAGTCAATTAAAGTAAGTATAGGCAACCAAAATGATGGCCTAAAACATGTTATGGGACGACAAGGAATGGGTAAGAAGAACGACAGTGGTGACCTTCTAATTGAAACATGCTCAAATCACAATCTGTGGATCAATATTTATTCGCAAAGACCAACATAAAACAACATGGACGGCTATTCTAGAGCGTGCGGAGGAAGTACTTGGACTTGCCAAAAAAGATGTGAAAGAGTGGCTATCGACATACAGTTGATCAGCGTCAGACAGTGAATAATTTAACAAAGCTAATAAAACGACCCGCCAGATCAATTTATAACAATTTAGCACAGGAGGGTGAAACTGCAGCCGGCAAAGAATATGAATGAAGTGTTTGCCATCTCCAAAAAACTCTGCAACGATAACACCAATAACAAAAATTACCTTATAAAAGACGAACATGACAACTTAATATCAATGCAACATAAACAGGTGAACGTTTGGCAACAGCATTTTGACAGAACTCTTAATATTCAATCCGATAGTGACGACGTTCCACTCCCCTCCGACTCCAAAGTATGCCTCTACGACAAAAAGGTACTGAACCTCCCAGTAGGAACGAAATAATAGAAACTATAAGAAATCTATGAGAAGCGGCAAAGCCTCAGGAGTGGATGACTTCCCAGTTAAATGCGGACAGTGATAGAATAACTGGCATGCCTTTATTCAGGTTAGAATCAATTATCTTTATGCAACAACTGGCGGGGAATAGCCCTCATATCTGTTGTAAGCAAGGTCTTTAATCAACTTTTAAGGAAACAACTGGATGAATTTAGAGCAAATCAATCTTGTATCGATAACTTTAATACAATGAGAGTTACAGTGGAACATAGCATCGAGTACAACAGCACCTTGTACGCAGTTTTCATTGACTACAAAAAGGCATTTGACTCAATGAAGTGAGAATGCATTTAGAGTGTTTTGGGAAACATGGGAATACTAAAGACGGCGCCATATCCTTATCCAGACCCGGAAGGCACATGTGACATTTGGCAAGCTTCGAAATATATGGCGTGCGAACAGCTTAAGCATAACAATTAAATTCCGAATTTTAAATGCATGCGTGAAGTCGGTGCTTCTTTATGGTTCAGAAAATGGCTAGTTACAGCAGAGATGAAAGAAAAATTACAAAGCTTCATTAATCGCTGCCTCCGAACTATTCTCCAAATATGATGGCCCAGAACCATATCTAATAAGCAACTATGGAGAAGTGCTCAACAACGGAATATCAACACCGAGATCAAGATGAGGCAATATGGCTGGATCGGACACATCCTTCTTAAGCCCAACGTTGATCCCCTCAAGCTCCACTGGCCGGGAATCCACAAGGGGTACGACGACGTCGAAGACCACAACCGACAATGCCGCCGAACTGTTTTTAGTGAAACCGGCAAATCAATTGACGAATTAAGACTAATAGTTCGTAACCGAAATAATTGGAAATCTTTTGTGGAGACCTTTAGCTCCTAATTTGGAGTGTTGAATAAATAATAATGGATGTTTCATTATAAAGTAATATATAACTTTCTATGGGGTTTCCAGCTGCCAATAGCTGTTGTAAATAAATAAGTACACACCACCATATACTGATTCGTTTGTACGCTGCAATTCTGATCTGTGACCCCATAATATATATATATATATATATATATATATATATATATATATATATATATATTCTTTATCGATCGTCTTGAGATTGTAATCGATCGAATACGTAAATCTAGTCGCACGAAATTGTGCACCTATGTCCCGATTTGATGTCTTGAGCCCCTAGAAGCCGCAAGTGTTATTTGATTTTGCCGAAATTTTGTACATAGTGTTTTGTTATGACTCCCAGTATCCATGGTAAATATTGTCCAAATCGGTCTAAAACCATAAAAGCCGATCTCACGATTGGCTCTCCCCGGCCCCTAAAAGATTTAATTTTTGTCTGGCTTAGAAGAATTTTGATACGAAAAGTACAATTATGCCCTTCAACTAAACATTTTAGCAGAATCAATGCATGTGAAATTTCAAGATTCGGCCCATCCGAACTAAGCAATTTTTTTACTTGTTAAAGTACTTCTTGCCATATGTATACATGTTTTACAAGTAATGAAAATTTATCCATTATGAATGTTATATAATTTACTAGTGGTATTAAACCCAGTCATGAAACTAAGTCGAATTTAGCAAGCATTATACAAATAGACATAAAACATACACATTTTAAATAAAATATAACATAGCTCAAGTTCAATGTTCTCTCAAAATTAAAGACAATTGCGAAGCAGTTTTAAATGTTGAAGAAGTTTAGATAACAATTGATTGCTGTGATACTTTAACATTCGATCAACAACTATTGTGAATCATTTATCACAGGATGGGGTATACATACATTGTCATGTCAGATCTTATAAAATGATTCCGATAAAACTTAGTCACCAAGCAATTCCCACTGATATCTGTCGATAGTGATGTCAGTGTTGAAAATTGTCATCCTACGAAACAATATTGACACAGCTATGAAAATGATACGACGGATCTAAACAATATTGCAAAAACCACAACAATGCAAAGTACCGCCAACAACATCAATAAGGCTCTCTTTGTGCATACGTAACATATCAGGGTACTCGTCCCACACGTGCAAACACAATCCTACACTAACAAGCAAGTTGCTCCCATGACCTCCTGCTGTCCATTTTAATTTCAGCATTCATTATCGCCCTCTGGCGCTCTGGTTGCATTCCTTCACAACTCGTTGTGCGTGAATCTGGCCAATATCACCGATAGATGTACGAG
This sequence comes from Stomoxys calcitrans, assembly GCF_963082655.1. Classification (NCBI taxonomy): domain Eukaryota; kingdom Metazoa; phylum Arthropoda; class Insecta; order Diptera; family Muscidae; genus Stomoxys; species Stomoxys calcitrans. The sequence goes on along the minus strand of NC_081552.1, from coordinate 165,155,707 downwards.
CGCAGTGACACGTACACGGGCGGTCCAGAGAAAACGGACTAAGTCAAACAAACGAACTGAATAATATCGAATAAATGATGACGATAGGTTGGCCTTGTGAGCTGCATGTCGTTGAGGCTCAGCCGTTATGGAGCAATTTGTAACGTGGTTAACCAAAGCACAGGAAAATGAGAAACGGAAAGCCCCAGCTGGCTGTAATGTATATGATTGTATTGATTCATAATGTATTTATCACCTATACATGTATGTATAATAGAGGGGACTGATGTAAATTTTTGAGCACAATGTCAATTAGAAACAGAACGAAAAATAGCCAGATTAATATATTTATGGCTTTTGTTGTCATAAAAGGATCTACGATTATAATAAGTGTTTTAATTTATTCCTCTCCAGTGCAAGTCAAATGTTTGCCCCTGTTCCATTAAGGATCAAGTTAAAGATAAATGATGAGGGACCTAATTTTTACTGCCGAGTTCGAACGGCGTGCCGTAGTGCTTTAAATGGTTTCTATGCATTGCATAGAACCTCACACATGCCGCCTAAAAATGTTTGCAAATTTTCTCAACAGGATTCGAACGCAGTCGTCCCTCGTCATAAGCGGACATGCTAACATCTGCGTTACGGTAGCCTCCGTTGTAATGGTGAGTTACCGATATCATGGTATAACAAATAATAAAAAAACGATTAATCGTGATTTACACTATAGTTCTAAATAAAACACAGCAAAAGTGTCAACCAAACCTATCAAACCAAATTCTCTCCCGACTATATTTTCGATGATTCTAAGGCATAGTTGAGATTTGAAATCGTTTATGAGAGGGATCGCGGTGCAGAGGCTTACCTGTCTGCTTATTATGCCAAAGTCCCGGATTCAAATCCCGGTGAGAATGTAGATTTAGGGCATAGATCTGTCGAGTGGGAGGGTTTTATTCAGTTTTCTTCAGTTGCAGATGCGTTTTACATCATGAGTTATTGCCAAAGGCTCATAGGTCAATAAAGAACATTACCGGTGCAATATGCAATTGTCCAAAGCAATCCACCGAACATACTTGTTTTTTATACCCACCACCGAAGGATGGGGATATATTCATTTTGTCATTCCGTTTGCATTACATCGAAATATCCATTTTCGACCCTATAAAATATATATATTCTTGATCCGCGTAAAAATCTAAGGCCATCTAGCCATGTCCGTCCGTCTGTCTGTTAAAATCACGCTACAGTCTTTAAAAATTGAGATGTTGAGCTGAAACTTTGCACAGATTCTTTTTTTTATCCATAAGCAGGTTAAGCTCGAAGATCGGACTATATCTTGATATAGCCCCCATATAGACCGATCCGCCGATTTAAGGTCTGAGGCCCATAAAAGCCACATTTATTATCCGATTTTGCTGAAATTTGGGACAATGATTTGTCTTAGGCCTTTCGACATCCCACTATAATTTGGTTCAGGTCGGTCCAGATTTGGATATAGCTGCCATATTGAGCGATCTCTCGATTTAAAGTCTTGGGCCCATAGGCGCATTTATTGTCCGATTTTGCCAAAATTTGAGACAGTGAGTTAAGTTAGGCCCTTCGACATTCCTCTTCAATTTGGCCCAGATCGGTCCCGATTTGGATATAGCTGCTATATTGACCGATCTCTCGATTCAAGGTCTTGGGCCCATAATAGGCGCTTTTATTGTCCGATTTCGGCGATATTTGAGACAAAGAGTTGTGTAAGGCCTTTCAATCTTCTTTTGTAATTTGGCCCAGATCGGTCCAGATTTGGATATAGCTGCCACATAGACCGATCTCTCGATTTTAATTCTTGGCCCCATAAAAGGAACATTTTTTATTCGATTTCGCTGAAATTTGATGAAATGACTTATGTTAGGCTTTTCGACATCCGTGTCGTATATGGTTCGGTCTTTATTTGGATATGGCTTCCAAAAAGACCAATATTTTGTTCTACAAAATTGAACAATGACTTGTATTTATTCGACCTCTCAATATCCGTGTCGAATTTGGTGCAAACCGGACCATGTCTCGACAAAGCTGCTATGGGGGCATAAATTATGCCTTTTTAATCGGATTATGACGAAAGGTGGTTTACATATATACCCGAGGTAGGAGGTATCCTTTGGGTAACGCCTTTTTACTTGTTTTATTATAACTCCACTAACATATGTATAGTTCACAGGTCCCGGGAACTCATATACAAGTCACAGTTTCGGCGAAATCAGGCAATAAATCCGCATTTATGGGCTAAGACCCATAACTGATAGATCGCTCTGTATGGCAGCTATATCCATATAGTCTAATCATGATCATATTTGGGTTTGATATCGGGAGGCTTAAAGTATCCCACTATTTAAAATGTCAATAAAAATCGGATAATAAATAAAGCTTTTATGAGATTCAGACCCTATATAACAGCTATATTTAAATATCGTCCAATCTGAACCATATTTAGGTCAGATGTCGGGTGAATTAATAAAACGTTTATTGGGTTCAGACCCTTAACCGGCTGATCAGTCTTTATGGGAGTTATATCTAAATATCGTCCGATCTGAACCATGTTTGGGTCGAATGTCAGGAGTCTTAACACAATTCACTGTTTTTAATTTCAACGGAATCTGGTATTAAATGCAGCATTTATTGGGTTCAGATCCTTAACCGGCAGATCGGTCTATATGGCACCTCCGCATTGTAAAAACTGCAAATTTGCCCATTTTCAAACAATATGTAATTGCTTAAAAAAATCTAAAATCTTGAGGCTTTATTTTTCCTTTTTTTTGTCCCAGCAAACATTGAACGAATGCGAACCTTTGCTGCAAAATGGTTATCAGTAGTGATCCGTCTCTTTACTCGCTTCTCGGATCTATCGATCATGTTGCATGCTGGATGAAAGCCTTCAGTCTATTATAACGTGAAGAATTTCGCCTCAATGCGGATTGTGGCTAGCCTCTCTTCAACTAGAGTATACCTGAAGACAAGGTGTTTCAGTCTGCGACTCATCACAAATCCACAGCCAAATTCATGCTTCGATAGATGACAAATATAGAATAGTGCGTCACTCTTTGGTATTGTTGTGACAGCTTTTCTGATCCATCGAACTTCCTATAAGGCGGTGATATTTGCCTAGTACTTTTCCAATATATATAAATAAATTCAGAGCTTTTAATCCATAAATAAACTAAATTCAATCTATAATTTCCCATGAAAATTCCATATAGGAACAGGGGATACTTCTCTCATATCAATGGAGCACTCCGATTAATGTTTCAGCTCAATGATAAGGTGCCCCTTTTCTATACCGAGACCGAACAGGGTGCCACATAGCGACACCACTTGGTAGAGAAGTTTTAACATGGCTGGGCACCTCACAAGTGTGGCCAGCATTAGTAAGGAACAACCATCGCTGAGGATTTTTCCGATGTTCACGACGGAATTTGAACCCAGGCATTTTGCGTCATGGGAGGACTTGTTACCTCTGCGTCACTAGATTATAGATTAAACGTTTTGTTTTACAATGTTCTTGCCTTTTTATACCCACCACCGTAGGATGGGTGTATACTTATCTAGTCATTTCATTTGTAACACCTCTAAATATTGATCTGCGACTCCATAAAGTATATATATTCTGGATTGTCTCCACATTCTGAGTCTAACTAGTCATGTCCGTTCGTCCTCATCCGATGTGGCTAAAATTTGTAACAAAAACTTTTGTTATGACTTTTAACATCCACGCCAAGTGTGATCCGCATCGGTCTATAAACAGATATAGCCCCCACATTTACCGATCCCCGAATGTGACTTGTTGAGCCCCTGGAAGCTTAAATTTTCATCCAATTTGAATGAAATTTAAACCAAAGCCTTGAGTTACGACTTCCAATATCCACGCTAAGTATGATCCGAATCGATCTATAAACAGATGTAAGCCCCATACAAACCGATCCCCGGATTTGACTTCTTAGCCCCTAAAGCCTCAATTTTCATCTGATTTGGCTGAAATTTGGAAGAAAGACTTGCGTTATGACTTTCAACATCTATACTTAGTATGATCTGAATCGGTCTTTAAACAGATATAGCACCCATATAAACCGATCCCCGGATTTGACTTCTTCAGCCCTTAGAAGCCTTAATTTTCTCTCGATTTGACTGAAATTTAACCCAAAACCCAAGGTTGTGACTTATAACATCAGTATCAAGTTTTATCCGATGGTGATATAGTTATGCGATATAGTGATATATTGGGTTGCCTAAAAAGTAATTGCGGATTTTTTAAAAGAAAGTAAATGCATTTTTAATAAAACTTACAATGAACTTTAATCAAATATATAATTGCCATTTTGTTCGATAACCTTTTGCCATCTTCCTGGCAAATTTAGTATTCCACGCTAATAGAACTTCTGGCCTTTATCTGCAAAAAACTGAACCAAGTGCGATTTTATAGCCTCATCATTGCTGAAAGTTTTACCATTTAAGGAGTTCTGCAAAGATTCAAATAAATGGTAGTGTGATGGTGCAAGGTCAGGGCTATATGGTGGATGCATCAAAAGTTCCCAGCCAAGCTCACTCAGTTTTTGGCGAGTGACCAAAGATGTGTGCGGTCTAGCGTTGTCCTGGTGGAATATGACACCTTTACGATTGACCAATTCTGGTCGCTTCTCCTTGATGGCTGTATTCAATTTGTCCAATTGTTGACAGTAAACATCCCAATTAATCGTTTGGTTCCTTGGAAGCAGCTCAAAATATACCACACCCTTCCAATCCCACCAAACAGACAGCATAACCTTCTTTTGGTGGATATCAGCCTTTGAAGTGGTTTGAGCTGGTTCACCATGCTTGGACCATGATCGTTTTCGACTAACGTTGTTGTAAACAATCCATTTTTCACCTCCAGTTATGATTCGTTTTAAAAACGGATCGATCGTTGCGTTTAAGGTGCATATCACAAGCGTTGATTCGGTTTGTTAAATGAATTTCTTTCAATACATGTGGTACCCATATTAAAATTGACGCCAAACAAACAAACGTAAACAAAATTTCGCGCACTTTTTTTCTAAAGCAAGCTAAAAGTAACAGCTGATAACTGACAGAAGAAAGAATGCAATTACAGAGTCACAAGCCGTTGAAAAAATTTGTCAACGCCGACTATATTACTACTATATTACCGACAATAACTTTTTGGGCAACCCAATAGTTCCGATATCGCGATATGACTTCTTGAGACAAAATAATGCAAAATACAAAGGTAATAAAGGCACCTTTTTAGCGGAATCCATGGTGGTGGGTACCCAAGATTCGGACCGGTCGAACTTAGCACGCTTTTACTTGTTATATTTTGAACAGAACATGATTTAACTCTGTTTAAAAATATACACCAGGTTAAGGTTTTACATATGGTTTACTTAATGTGACTTGATGATGCCAAATGTATTGTGATTTGCTTGTTGCTTAGGAATTTCTTAAAAGGGCTAGTAAACACACAGACTGGACAAAACAGAATTTAAACACAGTCATAATCAGAGAGTATGTTTATGACTTGAGGATTGTTTAAACATTTTAAATTAATATTTGCTATCTCCAATAAATATTTGCATACCTAGTGGTCATATTTATGTTTGTGGGTAATATTGGATTGGTATGAGTAAACTGACTTTTCATGAACTTAATAAACTCGTTATATGACAACTAGGACACTTGTAAAAGTATAAGACATTGTTCTATTTACCTTTGTCGTCGTATATTATTCGAAACGAATCTGAATGTAAATGACCGAAAAATTGGCCCTGAATAATAGCTGAGTATTTGCGTACTAGTTCCAGATAACGCTTGTTGTTATTTTCTGTGAATGTTGTATGCCCATTTTGCTGGAGTCCAATGTGACGTTCATCCGAACCTGGTGGAATGTGGCCAACTATGTACACCTGCAATAGATAAAAGTTGTTGCGATAAGCTATTAATACAATTTAATTATTTACAAAGCATTAAGGTTAAGGTTAAATATTATGTAATGTAATACCAAAGCCTCTGATATGAATCGAACCTACGACCTTTGACATGGTAAATCATGCTCCGACCAGCTACAGTGACAAAACATCATAATTCTCTTAAAGTTTTATAAACCATTAAATTTTTCGTATGGAAAATCTTTGGACATATTCCTTTGAATATATTGGTCATATTATTGCACAGAACAGATCAATTCAGTTAACAGAATACAACAATGAAAAAATAAAAATCAAAACTCAGAGAAAAACATAATCTAAGCTACCATAATACTTGTAGATAATATTGCCCAACAAGTAGTCAGACCAGGTTTCGACAAAGCCTTAAACACAAGGGGATGGAGAGATATGACGTGGCAAATAGTTTGAAATTGTTTAACGTGTACAGACATCTTCACAAAATTTGAAATTGTCTAAAATACATAATGATATATTCGTTGAACAAATGAGAAACGTTGACCGATTTGGCTCATTTACAATCCCAACCGATCTGCATTAATAAGAAGTACTTATACAAAATTTCAGGCACCTAGCTCTACTCCTTCGAAAGATAGCGTGCTTACGATAGACGGACGGACGGACATAGCTAGATCGACTTATAATGTCATGATGATGATTAGTAATATATATACTTTATATGGGGTCTTAGACGAGGTGTTACAAACGGAATGACGAAATTTGTACACCCCCATCCATGGTTGAGAGTATAAAAATGGGTCTGGAATGCAACCGCCAGAGCTCGAGTCTTTAAGGAAGAACCAGTACCAAATGACCTAAATCCACTCAGAGGAGTGTAGTTCTAAATGAACATGGTCTCCGATAAGGGCAGTGGCACACTGACATCATAGGAAGTATCACTAAATACTAATACATACGTCTAATATACAATTTACCACAAATGTGTTAAATAAAACCAGCTTTTGTAAACGCAGCAGCGAAGTTATATACGAAGTCATTAGAGTTCATTTTTCCATAACGAGTAAATAATTGGAAATCGAGTAGTTCGAAAGCGTGGTGTTCATTAAAACGTTACGGATCATGAGAGCCTTAATCGTCTGCTAAGCAGTGTATCCACTGCTCACTCTCAATATACTAAGGTAAAGTTTTCTAAGACTATTTATTTTCAATTTACAAAGTTTGTCAATGTAATTTTAGTCCTTTATGCTTCGTAAATTTTTCGTCACTAAGGCACACTATCACGTCTTCCATTACCACTCAACTATGTTGGTAACCAACAACTACAACAAAAACAAAAGAGACTTACTTAAAGACATCGTTGGCGATGATGATGATGAGCATACTTATCGTTTGAAAAGTTTTGTATGGTTTTTTGTTGCTCCACTTTTCTAAACTTATCTTCCGGTTGAATAGGCTCAAATTCTGCATTTAAACAAGTTTAGAAAGTAAACTCATAACAGTGGACGAAAGTACCGAAAACAAAACAAGTAAAAGCGTGCTAAGTTCGGCCGGGCCGAATCTTATATACCCTCCACCATGGATCGCATTTGTCGAGTTCTTTCCCCGGCATTTCTTCTTAGGCAAAAAAAGGATATAAGAAAAGATTTGCTCTGCTATTAGAGCGATATCAAGATATGGTCCGGTTTGGACCAGAATTAAATTATATGTTGGAGACCTGTGTAAAATGTCAGCCAATTCGAATAAGAATTGCGCCCTTTGTGGGCTCAAGAAGTAAAATAGAGAGATCGATTTATATGGGAGCTGTATCGGGCTATATACCGATTCAGACCATAATAAACACGTATGTTAATGGTCATGAGAGAATCCGTCGTACAAAATTTCAGGCAAATGGGATAAGAATTGCGCACTATAGAGGCTCAAGAAGTCAAGACCCAAGATTGGTTTATATGACAGCTATATCAGGTTATGGACCGATTTGAAGCATACTTGGCACAGTTGTTGGATATCATAACCAAACACGTCGTGCAAAATTTCATCCCAATCGGATAAGAATTGCGCACTCTAGAGGCTCAAGAAGTCAAGACCCAAGATCGGTTTATATGGCAGCTATATCAGGTTATGAACCGATTTGAACCATACTTGACACAGTTGTTGGATATCACAACAAAACACGTCGTGCAAAATTTCATCCCAATCGGATAAGAATTGCGCACTTTAGAGGCTCAAGAAGTCAAGACCCAAGATCGGTTTATATGGCAGCTATATCAGGTTATAGACCGATTTGAACCATACTTGGCACAGTTATTTGATATAATAACAAAACACGTCGTGCAAAATTTCATTCTGATCGGATAAGAATTGCGCACTCTAGAGGCTCAAGAAGTCAAGACCCACGATCGGTTTATATGGCAGCTATATCAGGTTATAAACCGATTTGAACCATACTTGGCACAGTTGTTGGATATAATAACAAAACACGTCGTGCATAATTTCATCCCAATCGGATAAGAATTGCGCACTCTAGAGGCTCAAGAAGTCAAGACCCAAGATCGGTTTATATGGCAGCTATATCAAAACATGGACCGATATGGCCCATTTACAATACCAACCGACCTACAGTAATAAGAAGTATTTGTGCAAAATTTCAAGCGGCTAGCTTTACTCCTTCGGAAGTTAGCGTGCTTTCGACAGACAGACGGACGGACGGACGGACGGACGGACGGACGGACGGACGGACGGACGGACGGACGGACGGACAGACGGACGGACATGGCTAGATCGACATAAAATTTCACGACGATCAAGAATATATATACTTTATGGGGTCTCAGACGAATATTTCGAGTAGTTACAATCAGAATGACGAAATTAGTATACCCCCCATCTTATGGTGGAGGGTATAAAAAACAAGTAAAAGCGTGCTAAGTTCGGCCGGGCCGAATCTTATATACCCTCCACCATGGATCGCATTTGTCGAGTTCTTTTTCCAAGGCAAAAAAGGATATAAGAAAAGAGTTGCTCTGCTATTACAACGATATAAAGATATGGTCCGGTTCGGACCACAATTAAATTATATGTTGGAGACCTGTGTAAAATGTCAGCCAATTCGTATAAGAATTGCGCCTATTGGGGCTCACGAAGTAAAATAGAGAGAACGATTTATATGGGATCTGTATCGGGCTATAGACCGATTCGGACCATAATAAACACGTTTGTTGATGGTCATGAGAGGATCCATCGTACAAAATTTCAGGCATATCGGATAATAATTGCGACCTCTAGGGGTCAAGAAGTCAAGATCCCAGATCGGTTTATATGGCAGCTATATCAGGTTATGGACCGATTTGAACCTTATTTGACACAGTTGTTGAAAGTAAAAATAAAATACGTCATGCAAAATTTTAGCCAAATCGGATAGGAATTGCGCCCTCTAGAAGCTCAAGAAGTCAAATCCCCAGATCTGTTTATATGACAGCTATGTCAGGTTATGGACTGATTTCTACCATACTTGGCACAGTTGTTGGATATCATAACGAAATACTTCGTGCAAAAATTCATTCAAATCGGATAAGAATTGTGCCCTCTAGAGGCTCAAGAAGTCAAGACCCAAGATCGGTGTATATGGCAGCTATATCAGGTTATGGACCGATTTAAACCATACTTGGCTCAGTTGTTGGGTATCATAACAAAACACGTCGTGCAAAATGTCATTCCAATCGGATAAGAATTGTGCACTCTAGAGGCTCAAGAAGTCAAAACCCCAGATCGGTGTATATGGCAGCTATATCAGGTTATGGACCGATTTGAACCATACTTGGCACTGTGGTTGGATATAATAACAAAACACGTCGTGCAAAATTTCATTTCTATCGGATAAGAATTGCGCACTCTAGAGGCTCAAGAATTCAAGACCCAAGATCGGTTTATATGGCAGCTATTTAAGGTTATGGACCGATTTGAACCATACTTGGCACAGTTGTTGGATATCGTAACAAAACACGTCGTGCAAAATTTCATTCTGATCGGATAAGAATTGCGCATGCTAGAGGCTCAAGAAGTCAAGACCCAAGATCGGTTTACATGGCAGCTATATCAGGTTATGGACCGATTTGAACCATACTTGGCACAGTTGTTGGATATCATATCAAAACACGTCATGCAAAATTTCATCCCCATCGGATAAGAATTGTGCACTCTAGAGGCTAAAGAAGTCAAGACCCAAGATCGGTTTATATGGCAGCTATATCAAAACATGGACCGATATGGCCCATTTACAATACCAACCGACCTACACTAATAAGAAGTATTTGTGCAAAATTTCAAGCGGCTAGCTTTACTCCTTCGGAAGTTAGCGTGCTTTCGACAGACAGACGGACGGACGGACGGACGGACGGACGGACGGACGGACGGACGGACAGACGGACGGACATGGCTAGATCGACATAAAATTTCACGACGATCAAGAATATATATACTTTATGGGGTCTCAGACGAATATTTCGAGTAGTTACAAACAGAATGACGAAATTAGTATACCCCCCATCTTATGGTGGAGGGTATAAAAAAAAACAAAGAATAGCTAGAGTGAAAAGAGACATGAAACCCCAACTACTTGACTCTTTTTAAGTTTTTACCATGTGCTCGAAGTAGTTTTTCACAACCATCATGCTTCTTAGACCTACTTATTCTAATAGTTGTGTACATACACCGAAAGGATTCTTAAGTGAGTTGTGTGTGTCGGTGTTTGTTCTGTCCTTTTGGGCATATGTGTAAGAGTTTCAGTTTGCCTTCAAAATCTTTTAAACTAACCAAATAGAAACACCATGAGCACAGTGTTCAAAAAACAAACCACTATCGGGGAAGCGACAAACAGGCAACTCATAACTCATGTGATTCATATTGTAATAGTATAGGCAAATATTTATTATGAGATTATTATACGCATAGTTTTCTCTATAACAGCCCAGACCACATGAAATACTTAAACCAAAAGTAACAAGTAAAAACGTGCTAAATTTGTCCGGGATGAAGAGCCGAATCTTGGGTACTCACCACCATGGACTGCGCTTAAAATTTGCCTTTATTTACTCAGTTCGTATTTGAATTATTTAACAACGATAATTGGTTTCGGCTGCTTTAATCTCAAGTAGTCATATCAGGTATTAGGAAGTCGGAACGGAAGTCCTTGTGCCATATTTCAGCCAAATCGGGTGAAAGTTGACGGGGGTCAAGTAGTTAATGCTATGAATCGGTTTATATGGGAGCTATATCAAAATCTGAACCGATATGGCCCACTTGCCAAGTCAATCTAGAGTATATATACCTCATAGGGTCTAATGTCAATATTTCTATGGTTTACAAACGGAATGACTACATAAGTATATCCTCCATCCTAATCATCGGGTACACATATAAGTCGCGTTTTGACAAAATCCGGTGAAAATTAACCATTTATGAACCCTTTGCAAGTATTTATATCGACAAATGATCTGATCCAGGCCGAACCTAAAGGGTTTAAAATAACCCAGAGGGTTTAACGTAACTCACTCAGGTAACTCACGAGAATTTAACGTAACTCACTATTCCAAAACTCAGGCAAATATATTTATGGGTCAAAGACCGCAAGTCAAGAGATCGGCGTATATGACAGCTATATCGAAATATTGTCCGATCTTAATCATAGGCTAGGTTAAGTTTAAGTGACAGTCTGCCATCAGACTCACTTCGACATTTTCGTCCATTGTGATACCACAGGAACAGAAGAAGAAAGATGCCTTCTTGTTCCTACCGTTGAACCATCCAGATCGCTTGAAAACGCCATATCTGAACCATACTCTGTACTAAAGACGAAAGGCCTACTACAGCTCGCAGTACCAAATTTCAGCAAAATCGGTTAATAAATGCGGCTTCTATGGGTCTAAGACCTCAATTCGGGAAATCGGTCTAACTGGGAGATATTGTTTAAGATATTGGCCATTCTAAACCATATAACATACGGATATTGAGGGTACTTAAGTAATTCACTAGGCCAAGTTTCAGCGAAATTGGGTTATAAAAGCACCTTAAGACTTAAAATCAGGAGATAGAAACATATGACAGCTATATTCAAATATAAAATGATTTGACTGTATTCGGCACTACAACAGACAGACGGACGGATGTCCAGACGAACGAATAAAGAATAAATACACTTTATAGTATCGGAAATTGATATTTCGATAAGCTAACCATTAAAACGGATTTTTGAAAATAAAGGATTTTGAATATATTTAAAAGCTGATGTCCAAAGCCCTTGGCCTTTGCCAGATTCACATAACATTATTTATTATACACGGGGTAGCTGACACGAAGTGATGCCAATTCAAACTATCAAATTTTTTGTGTGAAAATCTGTTTTATTGATTCAATTGCAAAAACGTGAGAAAGTAATCCAAATTTCTCAATTTAAGAATCCATTTACTTTTCCTCGACATGACCTATTTCTGTTTTGACTCTCTGTGTCGGTCAGAAAACGGTATTTTGTCCCACCCTCGAACAATAGCTTTTTTCAGCGCATCCATACTGGCATATATTTTAGTTCTTACTCTGCTCTCTAAAATGGCACAAATAGAAAAGTCCATTGATTGACTTTTGACGAATTGTACAGCAATGATAGAAACATTTTTGTGACGGTGTCGAGTCTTGTTGGTACGTCCATTGTTTGCGACCCAAAGGTTTACATGCTCACGGCTGCAAGCAGTTTCCAAAATGTGCTCGAGATAATTAATCGCATTTATTTTGACGCCTCGGCTCGACGAAAATGGTTGGAGAGAAGCCATCGTCGGTCACTTGAGTTGGAAAATTACTTCGTTTGGCCGTTCGCAGGCTGAAATTCTCGAACGTGCGCTGAGTTAAGTAAACAAGGTCATTTTGGGAGCTTACAAGTTGTTTAATTGGGAAATTTGTCTCGTTAGAGAAACAATGGTTGGAAATTCACCACATTTGTGCAAGCGCAGCAACTCCTTTTGCTCTTTCACGATTAACTTGGTTTTGCTTTGGTGTAACATCCTCTGCTTTTTGCCACTTGTAAAGCTTTACCTTGAGCTCGTTTTTCAATATATTTTGAATCCTTTCATAGGATATTTCCAGAATTTGTGGAATTCGAGCGTTTACTCGCCGAACTATTTCAGGTGTTGTTGCAGTCTTGCACCATAGCGTTTGGCCACGCTACCATTATCTTTATAACAATTTCAAGTGTGATACACAAACATTTTGTCCACTCTTAGCTATTTGAGTTCCCAAACAAAAGCTAAAGATCATATTACACGGAAGGATTAAAGCTAGAGAGCAGAGTGGGCCTGGGAGTCTACATTGAAAACCATGGGGCTGAGATCTATTTTAGACTGCCTGACCATAAAACGATCCTGCAGGCAGATATCCGGGCGATTACGTATTGCGTGGTGCGGTGTGGTGTTAACGCAGGGAAGTCAAGAGTGATCATCTTTACGTACAGTAAACTGGCCATCAGGATATAACAACCAGAACGGTCGAGAACAGTCTTGGAATGAAGGAGATTAACGCTTTCTCTGAGGATAGCACGATTCGCATCGTTTGGGTGCCGGGCCATAGCGGAGTAAGGGGGAATGAAAAAACACACGATTTGGCAGTGAAAGCCAGAGGAATGCCGTCAATAAATTTGGTTAAACCGAAGTCTTTCGGGTCGACGGTGTACAAGTAAAGGGCGTAGGCTAGGAAAGTGCATGTAACACCGTGGAATAACGGAACTGTCAGTAGGACGGTGAAAATCCGTAAGAGATATCCGGATCGTGAGAAGACGATGCTATTACTAAAAAGAAGTAAGAAGGAGGTCAGTATAGCTTATGCGAATTCGGTGCTGCAAGTGATAGCATGTGTAGGGCATGAGGGTAAGATGATATGTTGGAGCATTTCATTTGTCATTGCCCGGCTTTTGTGGCCAACAGACAACAGTAGTGAGGTGGGGACACCTAAGTACCAGACATGAACCAACTTAGGATCGTGGTATGGAAAACAATTAAAGATTTTGTAAGTAGCACGGAAAAATTGCTTTGTTTTTGACAACGCAAATGTTTTAGACCCCCAGAAAGATGAAGTGTTTACACTAATGGGTATGTTTCCAAAATTCGACCCAGCTGAGCTTAGCACGTTTTTACTTGTGATAAATTACAAAGTAATAAACCAATAACCAGTTTTGACACTTTGAACCCTTTGAAAGCACACAAATATAAAACACCAAATAAATATTTTTTTGCGGAGTTCACTGTTCCACTTCAACTCGTACACATACATCCTAATGAACTTCACGGACAATCTAAAGACCTTCTACTATTTTCTTCACCAAGTTTTAGAATACTTAAAGAGTGTTCAAATTTCAGCTGCCTTGTGTGTTGGTTAGACTCGGCCATGACGAGTTTCTTAAAATATTTACTACTTGAAACTTTTAACTAGGCGGCATGAAGTTGTAATCAGTTCCTCGATTATGATTGACAGTGCTTCGTTTGCGGAAGAATACTTTGCTACAGATAGAGTGAAGGCAAACTGAAACGTCTATGCAAAAGAAAATATTGCACTGTGTCAAGAATCACTTAGGGGCGATGTGTAACGAAATCGAATCATATCAGTCAAACCAAAGAAGCTTTGACTATTTGTTGTTGCAATATGGTTTAATTATTCATTTATAATCTGGTATATATTCTAAATACTTAAAAACTAGTGAAAGCTAAGTTAAGCCTGGCCGAATCTTTTTTACCCTCCACCATCGATCGCATTTGTCGATTTATTTTTCCGGTATTTCTTTTTGGGCAAATAATGGATAGAAGAAAAAAAGGCTATGCTACAGGAGATATATCGAGTTATGATCCGATTCGGACCATAATTGAATTGAATGTTGGAGACAATAAAATGTCATCCAATTCAAATAAGAATTGCGCCGTTCAGGGGCATAAAGAAGTAAAATCGGGAGATCGGCTTATATAGGAGCTGTATGAGGCTATGGACAAATTTAGATCATATTTGTATATTGGAGGGCATTAGAGAAGCCGTTGCAAAAAATTTGCATCCAAATCGGATAATAACTGCGCTCCCGAGATCCCACATCGGTTTGAATAGCAGCTTTATCAGGGTATGGACCGATTTAAATCATATTTGGCTCAGTTGTTAACAGTCATGACAAAACACGTCACGCAAGATTTTAGCCAAATCGTATAAGAATTGCGCTCTGTAGTGGCTCAAGAAGACAAGATACAAGATCGGTTTATATGCCAGCTATATCAGGTTATTGACCGAGTTGAACCATACTTAGCAGTTATTGGAAGTCATAACACAACACGTCATGCAAAATTTCACTCAAATAGGATAAGAATTGCGCCCTCTAGAGGCTCAAGAAATCAAGACCCCAGATCGGTTTATATGATAGCTATATGAGGTTATGAATCGATTTCAATCATACTTAGCACAATAGCACCTCATGCAAAACCTTAGCAAAATCTGATAAGAATTGTGCCCTTTAGTGGCTCATGAAGTAAAGATCCAAGATCGGTTTATTTGGCACCTATGTCAAAACATTGACTAATATATCCCATTTACAATCTCAACTGACCTTCGCTAAAAAGAAGTATTTTTATAAAATTTGAAGTGGCTAGCTTTTCCCCTTCGAAAGTTTGCGTGCTTTCGACAGACAGACGTCTCGGGCGTCGCCTCCTTCTCTGTCCTTGCGGGTATCAGTCTAGGGTATTTCTCGCTATATAATCGCCATTCAAGTCCATTTCTCTTTCGGATTTTTACATCGGCAGGGGAAGTGTTTGTTCTTATATGCAATTCTTCCTTTGAAATATGGGTTAGCCAGAAAATTCGAAGTATTTGTCGTAGGCAGCCATTTATAAAAACTTGGATTTTGCTGATAGTCGTTTGTGTCCAAGTCCAAGTTGTACAGGCATATTATAAAATAGGTTTCACACTACTGTTGATGACTCGGACTTTTGTATTATATGAGATGTTACGGCATCTCCAAACTTTATTGTGTATAAGAACGGCGCTTCTAGGCTTGCTGATACGTTCGCGTATGTCTGCTTCTAATCCTCCGTCCTTCGATATTTTGCTGCCAAAATAGGAAAAGTTATCAACATCTTCAGATTTATTGTTCCTATCCGCAACAATTTGGTCATCCGATATGGGTTTTTTATATATTTCAAATATTTAAAATTTGTATATACCCTATGGGAAATGTGTAGTCAATTTCCCCGAATATACCGGTCCTAAACTGCAGCATTAGTTACCTGTCACATGACATATCCAATATGGATTATCCTTCTAAAGTTAGCGTGCTTTCGACAGACAGACGGACGGACGGACATGGATAGATCGACTTAAAATGTCATGACGATCAAGAATTAATATACTTTATGGGGTCTCTGACGCATATATCGAGGTGTTACAAACATAATGCCGAAATGAGTATACCTCCATCCTATAGTGGAGGGTATATAGACTATATCTCATAAGCAAAATCAGTTCGAATAGACTGTTGCCGGATTTGGATATAACTAAGCAATTTAAGATAGAAACACAAACAAAATTAGGGAAAGAAGCCGATCTTTTTAATTTTTTTACCATTTTTATATAGTTTTTATAACTACACCTAATATAAACATTCGATATTAGCCTCTTCTACATCAGTGCCATGTACGGTATGTATACATAACATATGTATATAGTTCGAAATGTCGGTGTGGTTCCCTCACGATTTTATCCCAGTCTAACTATTTTATCCCTTGAGGGCACTGATAGCTTATGCTATAAATTTGGAAAACTAAGTTGTTGTTGTAGCCGCATATTTTTATGTGGAAGTAGCGATCCTCCTCATGCTTAATAGTTGATCAAGCCTGTACGCCGCGGGAACGATCTGACCACTGGTTATTGGCTGTTAACATTTAATTGCGTCAATAACTCGCCTTGTCATATCGGGTATCACAGACTCTCAGTATTTAAGCAAGACGCAATGTCGCCTCTTTCCCCCTGTTCCTTAATGTTCAATATTGCATTTGGTGGTTCCGCCGCACCTCTCACTAATACTCTTCACTTGATAAAGCTTCAGCTAAATACGCTGAAGCAAAAGGCTTGCCATTACTTTATTTATTACGTCTAGCAATATTGTTCCTATCCAGTTTTTACACCGGATGAGATCATCCTTCTTTGGAATTGTGACATGGTTCTCTTCTTCCATTCTAAGGGAATAACATTTGTATCCCAGGCCTCCCTGATGATTGGGGTGTTTCATTGAGCAATGGGATGTGCTCCATACCGCAACATCTCGGCAGGTACATTGCCAAGACCGGCTGATTTGCCATTTTTGAATGAGACCAGAATGGCCTCAATTTCTTCGCGGATAGGTAGGGCTTTAGATATATCCCTGCGTGGATTTCGGCGTATTGGGGTATTAAGAGTGTCGGAGTTTACGCCCTTGGTTGTTGGCCCTTCGAAGCTGAAAAATCCTCGCCATCATTCTAATTGCTGTTCGGGTATTGTTAGTTCCGATCCGTCTACATTTTATATTCTTGCCGTTTGCCTTATATTGTTCCCGTTCATTTGTTTTATTGACTCGTAGACACCACCACTGCCAGCATGTTATCTCTGTGAACTAGGCCCTTGACCAGCGAGGCGAAGGCGCAATATTCAGTCTTGGTCGGGATTTCCGATTTTGCCCTTAGCAGAGCGTTGCATAGACGATTCCGGTGTTTTATTTCCTCTATAGTTTCGTTACTTATCCATGGTTTTTGGGATCGACGAGCAATGCCAATGATTGACTGTCTCCGTACATGCTGATGTTATGACGGCCCATGTATGAGTGTTATTTTGCAGCTTCTTCGTTAATGTTGCCTTGTATTCACGCGCTGTTTTGGGGTGTTTTGAGGCGTAAGAGATTGAACTTTGTGCTTTTTGTTTGAGTCCTTTTCATGACGGCTGGGCGCAGACGTAGAGTGGACAGTAAGAGCATGTGGTCCCTATCGATGTCGGCTCCACGTATAGTTTTTACATCCATCAGCGAACCCAGAAAAAGTTTGCTGCTAAGTACGATGTCGATTTGATTATGTGGTGAATCCCATGTATATTTGTGTATATTTTTATGAGGGAATTTTGTGCCCGCAACAAAGATCTGATTTTTTTTCATGATGAGCTCTGATATGATAAAAGATAGAAAAGCTCACTTTGCTTTTGGCGACAATAAAACACCGCCCCATTTATTGGGTGGATTTCATTGCCTGAAAAAATTAAGTGGTAGCCACCTTGAAGATCCATAGTTCCAGATTTCGGCCATAGTACTTCACTCAAATTGAGGGTGTTTAGGTTGTAGTTTCGACTTCTGAGAGAGTTCTGACGTTCCATGTAAATGCAAATTTGCATACGAATGAGTGATGTCCGATTCAAATTTTAAGCTCAATCATAAGCGACCTCCTTTTTATAGCCGAGTTCGAACGGCGTTCCGCATGCGGCACCTCTTTGTGGAGAAGGTTTTACATGACTGCCATACCAAAGGGTACCTCACAAATGTTGACGCTGTTCTCGACAGGGTTCCAACCCAGGCTTTCAGCGTCATAAGCGGACATACTAACCTCTGCCTATCGCAAACCGTATTCTGAATCCATAGGACGTCATTGGGGGGTTGTCAGTTCCATTATTTCTAGTAGATGTTTCTGTATTCGTGTTTCTATAAGATGGATGGTGGATGGGGCCATCGCTTTGGTGCCTAGTGCTGGGGCTGCCAGCGACCCTCTAAGCCGGGCTTTTTGAAGGTAAATCTTCCTAAGATCTGCAAGTGCCATCGTTGGTTATTGCTTTGGCTTATCCGTATTCGTATCTGTGCAAGTGGCACATCCGCTGCTTGTGCTAATATTTTGGTTCGCCCCGCATATTTTATTTCTGCGGTACCCGTCATATCCTAAGAGTTTTTCCCTATCCAGTACCTGTGAAGGCGTCCGATGGGAGAATTATCATGGAAACCCCGCAAGGAGACCAAAAATATAAACACATTATAATTAGTTTCATCTAATAACAAGTAAAAGCGTGCTAAGTTCTTCCGGCCCGAATCATGGGAACACCCCAACGTCGAGACCAACAAGAATATTTATACTTTATGAGGTCTTAGACGACTATTTCGAGGTGTTAAAACGGAATGACTAGATTAGTATACCCCCTCCTATGGTGTTGGGTATAAATAGAAATTTTTGAGCTTTGACTATTAATCTGGTGGGAGTTTATTGGAGTTATATTCACAACATACTACTTAAAACACTGATGTATTAGTAAACAAAACATTTTAGGACATTGTTTTAAGAAACCCTCCATTAGACAGCCCTCAAAGTTCACAACATTTTATTGGCTACTAAAACACTTTTACCAAAAAGCCCACTTTAATAATTCATAAGTGCCAATTTTTGTTCTCCATAGTTGAAAACAACAAAAAACTTTCTTTGTATGATGTTGAAGAAAACGAAGAGTTTCATACAAATTGGCATTAAGAGGCACAATCAAAAAAAGATTAAAAACTTCTGCACAACTCTTTAACTTGTCAAAACATTTTGTTTATGGGAAAGTCCATTAAGAAATATGAAACATGGTAAATCCTTTTAAGCCTCTGGCGATTTGAAAATAATAGAAAGCAAATCAAAAACTGACCTTTCAATTTTTTTATGAGATTTTCCTTTTGTCACGTCATTTAAAAATTAAACACTCTGTCATTGATACAAAAGAATAAAACTTATGCACAATTTAAATATTATTTTCCTTTAGCGAAGACAAAAAGTAATACAATAGAATGATATATGGAAATACTTGAGACACAAGCCATTATAACTTAGTTACTTTTTGTCAGAACAGTAAATCAGGACATTGGTCTGGGATGCAAAACCAGACTTGAACCAACTTAGAGGATACCACGATTAAGGATTATTTAAGTAGCACGGAACTAGATTATCCTAACTATTTTTTTACTGGTGCTGTTTTTCTGTAGATGTTTAAAATCATAACACATTTAAAATACCAAATTTCTGGCCAATGCTCTATAGTCTCAACCACCTTCTTTTTCTGATAAAACTCTTTTAGGATTATATTTCTAGTCGTAAAACCTTTATAACTTTAAATTAGACATCCGATCATTTTGAAATGTTCTAAAGATTTATAAAAGAAAACAAGAACTTTCAAAAAATTAATTTGGGTGCACCCGTTCATTCGAACGCGATTGTGATTTCGTCTCCTTGGAGGGCAAGACGAACAGACAGGCTGATGAGAGCCAGGATCTCTCAACGAGATGGCTGAACAGATCTCTCAACGAGATGGCTGAACAGATCTCTCAACGAGATGGCTGAACAGTTCAAAATTCACCTGTTATGGGTGCCGGGCTACAGAGATATTCCAGGGAATTGTAAAGCAGACAATCTTGCGAGACTAGGAGCTACCCCACACTCGAATCTCCGGGTATGCCTCTAGCGACATGTATGGACAGGACAAATGTTATAGAACGTGGTGTCTGTGATATTCCTGACTTCAAACTCTCAAAACAAACAATAACCAAGTAAAATAGCATTAAGTTAGGCCGGGCCGAACTTTGGATACCCACCACCTCGACTAAATATATATACCACCTTTCGTCATAATTCGGTGAAAAATTCATAATTTATTCTGCACTGATATTGAGAGGTCTAATAAACACAAGTTCAATTTTGTGGAGCAAAATATTGGTGTTTTTAGCAGCTAGATCCAATTATAGACCGATCTTAACTTTATATAAGTCACTGTGTCAAATTTCAGCGAAATTAGATAATAAATGCATCTTTTATGGGGCTAAGACATTAAAGCAAGAGATTGGTCTATAATGAAGGTATATCCAACTGGGCCAAATTAGACAAGCGTGCTAAGTTCGGCCGGGCCGAGTCTTGGCAACCCACCACAATGGATTCTGCAAAAATTTATACAAAATAAATGTACTTGAAGGACATTAATTAAATACCAAACTTCTGTAAAACCAGAAAAAATTAAAGCTTTTAGGAACCGAACAAGGATGATAGAGAGACCGGTTCACATGGAAGCTATATCAGGTTATAGACTGATTAGGACCGTATTTGGCACAGTTGCTGGAAGTCGTTACAGAACACCGCATGGAATATTTTAGCCGAATCGGACAACAAATGCGAAGTCAAATCGGGAGATCGGTTTATATGAGCGCTATATCAAGTTATAGATCAATTTCGATAAAAAAGAACACTACATGCAAAATTTCAGCCATATCATACAAAAATTGCGGCTTCCAGGGGCTTAAAACTCAAATCGGGAGATCGGTTTATATGGGAGCTATATCTAAATCGATATGGCCCATTTGCAATCCCCAACAACCTACATCGACATTAAATATATGTGAACATTTTTAAGCGGCTTGCTTAACGGGTTCAACCACTATCGTGATTTCGATGGACGGACCGACATAGGCTCAGAACGTCGAGATGATCAGAAACTGTGAGGACATCGAAGAAGAAGAGACTATAGAACAACTTTTGTGTGTGTATCCCGCTCTGGCAGTCCGAAGGGGTTCCACTTTAGGTTCTCATTTCTTTGAGAACTTGTCTGATATGGCGGATTTGGACATTCGTAAGTTATTGGGCTTTTTAAAGCGATCGGGATGGTTCAACCGTAGGAACTAGAAAGCATCTTTCTTCTTCTGTTCCTGTGATATCACAATGGACGGAAACGTGAAAGTTAGTCTGATGGCAGACTGCCACTTAAACCTAACCTAACCTAACATTAATCCATATAAACCAACCTCCCGATTTTACTTCTAGAGCCTCTATAGAGCATAATTCTTATCCGATTTCGCTAAGATTTTGGATATTTTTATATAACCGATAACACTAGCGTCAGGTATGTTTCGAATCGTTTTAAGCCTGATATAGCTCCAATATAAACCGATCTCCCGATTTTACTTCTTGATCCCCTAGGGGCGCAATTCTTACCCGATTTGGTTGAAATTTTGCACAATAGCATCTACTATGGGCACCACCATCCAAGCCAATTATGTGGAGAATCTTTTCATAATCTGATTCTAATAGGATAGCTATTCCTATCCATTATCCTTTATTTGCCTACAAAAGATACCGCGCAAAGAACAAAATAAATGCAATCCATGGTGGAGGGTATATAAGATTCGGCCCGGCCGAACTTTGTACGCGTTTATTGTTTTAATAAATATTTCTTGCATTACAATATTTGACGTGTTTTAGGAATAAACCTAGGATACTAGGAAAAGTTCGTTTATTGTACAATTTGAGTGTCAGTGTCATTGGAGTGTAAGTCAACTGGGTGGGGAAAATCCTGTGAACGAATATAAACTTTCAATAAACTATGAAAATGGCCCCAATTTTTGTTTAGTTTTAATGAATACTGGCAGTTACAGAGAATAACCATACAATTCTCCCAAAGGATAACAAAAGTAGTTCAGTTGTCATAATCATAGTATTGAATAGACTATTGGCAGCGCCAGTGGCGCAGTGAATGTCACAAACACATTTACAAATAAATCAAAGTTTGGTATTGTGTTGTAAAATGACTTATAATCTATCAAGCGGAAATATGAAGGAGTCACCTTTGGGTCACCATAGATTCGGTGACTCAACTCAATTTATATCTATTGTATCAATAGAATAAGTTTTGGAGAAACCAAATCGGACATTGATTGAATATTCTAGGTCCCAATATGTCAAATCGGTTGGTATGAGTGTATTCTATGGACCGAATTTCGATTAAATGGGATAGAAAAAGAGATTGAAGAACTCAAATCCCGGTATCAGTAATATGGGCCTTTATTTATTTATGCACCTGTTTGGGTGGGTTTAAGTCATATCAGATAAAAATGGTGGCACCCACTGGTTTGCCACATATGGGGGTTTAATAAATTTATGGACCCATCTGGGCTGGATTTGATTTGGTGAGGAAGGCTTGAACATTCTTACCTTATGGGTCGCATGTAAATATTTCGATTTAGGTATATCTTCGATATTATGGTGGTGGGTACAAAAAGAGAAAACGGAGGAGAAAATGTAAGGATAGTTTGATCCATTTCTTTTGAACTTCTTTTTAATAATTATCTTTAAAAAAAAACCTTGTCTTGTGCTAATTTAAGCGACTTCGAAAAACACGAAGTTGCAAACCGCACATCCAAACAATTTATTTATTTCTGACTTACGTAATTAAAAAATATAAAAATTGACTTTTTAATTGGCTAACCACTTCTAGCTTGCTATGTTTGCCACTGTTGCGGATGCTGTCATTGTATTCGTCTGTTGGTGGCTACTACTAAACCGTTGACTTTGGTTAAAAGCTGTGTAAAACTCAGCTGTGTAAAACTCGTCTGTCGCATTTGAAAGGATGTCGGAGGATGTCTATCATTAAATTATTTCAATTCACAACAACTTTTCTAAGCGAATAAAATTTTGTTGCTCTAATGTCTTCATTTCTTAATTTTTAAGGTAATTATCATACACTTTAGTTGAATAGATCGTTCAACCCAAATTCTTTCAATTCTCCACAGGCAAAATATTTAAAGGGGAAATGGTGGTTTTAATAGTTTTTGTCAGGAACTCGGTAGCTCCTTGTACCGAAGAAAACACTTCTTATATAAATTGGTAGCATAATACATTTCAATTCAATTTTTAATTAGAAATAAGTACACAAATCAAATTTAAATATATATTTTCCTAATAAAAAAAAAAAAAATATGTGCGAAAACATAATGGGAATGATATCTCAATAAAAAATGTTAACCTTCGCCATACCACTACCCACCCGGGAGACCATTTCGATTCTATTTTAACCAACAACGAGGATGGGGATAAATCAATTTTGTCAATTTGTTTTGTTTTGTTTCTGCAACACATGGAAGTATCCATTCCCGACCCTATAAAGTATACATATTCATGATCGTTGTAAAAATCTAAGATGATTTAGCCATGTTCGTACGTATGACCGTCAGTCTGTTGAAATCACGCTACAGTCTTTAAAAATAGAGTTATTGAGCTGATACTTTGCACATAGTCTTTTTTTGTCCACAGGCAGGCTTAGTTCGAAGATGGCTACATCGGACTATATCTGGATATGGCTCCCATGTAGACCGGTCTGCGGATTTAAGGTCTTAGGCTCATTAAAGCCATCTTTATTATCCAATTTCGATGAAATTTGGGTCATTAAATAGACATTTATTATCCGATTTTGCTGAAATTCGGGACAGTTAGTTTTGTTAGACTTCTCGACATCCATAATCAATACGGCTCCATCGGTGCAGATTTATATATAGCTGCTATATAGACCCATCTCTCGATTAAAAGTCTGGACCCATAAACGGCGCATTTATTGTCTTGTCCGATTTTGCTGAAATTTGGGACAGTGAGTTAGGACCCTCGACATTCTTATTTAATATGGCTCAAATCAATTCAAATTTGGAAATAGCTGCCATATAGACCGATCTCCCGATTTAAGGTATGGGTCCATAATAGGCACATTTATTGTTCGATTTTGTAGAAATTTGGTATAGCAAGTTGTCTTGAGCTCCTCGACATTCCTGTTTAATACGGTTCAGATCGGTCAAAATTTAAATATAGCTGCCATGTAAACCGATCTCTTGGTTTAAGGTTTTAGAAATTAGGCAGAGGAGTTGTGTTAGGTCTCTCGACATTTGTACTGAGTATGGTAAAGATCGGTTTATATTTCGATTTAACTGTATTTTTATACACACCACCGAAGGATGGGGCAATATTCATTTTTTCATTCCGTTTGCAACACATCGAAATATCCATTACCGACCCTATAAAGTATATATATTCTTGATCAGCATAAAAATCTAAGACGATCTAGACATCTCCGTCTGTCTGTCCGTCTGTCTGTTGAAATCACGCTACAGTCTTTAAAAATTGAGATAATGAGCTGAATCTTTGCAAAGATTCTTTTTTTGTCAATAAGCAGGTTGAGTTCGAAGAAGGGCTATATCGGACTATATCTTGATATAGCTGTCATATAGACCGATCCTTCGATTTTTTTTTTTTTTTTTTTTTTTTTTTTTTTTTTATTTATTCTTAAGTCTATAGATTATAATCCTTACAGACTAAATTATATGCTAAATATTTACGAATATATACATATTTTAGATTCAAAATAAATAAAACTATGTGTTTAAGTGAAGTATTAATTTTCTTTTAACAGAATCACGTTTTTCAGAGAGATCGATGAGGCTATAAAATTTATTAAATTCAACAAAGAGGCGGCGTAAAGGGTCGTTGTTTGCATAGTTTGATGTGAAATAATTTATTTGAAATAGCTGATAGTTTCGGGATGGCCTTAAGGGAACATTTATGTAAATTCTATTCAAAATAAAATCGGAGATTATTTTGCCTTGCATTATATTGATAAGGAAAGTAACATTCAGCATTATTCGTCGGCTTTTTAATGTTGGTAATTTTATTAAGTTTAATCTGTATTCGTACGATGGTAGAGCCCGAGGGTCCCAGCCACGCCCCTTAAGGCAAAATAAAAGAAATTGTTTCGGAACTGACTCAATCGCATTCGAATGAATGGAATAGGCTGGATCCCATATAATGGACCCATATTCCAAAGTAGAACGTACAAAAGAAATATATAATTGTTTCGTTACTAAGGGATCTGAAAATTCTTTACTCCAACGCTTGATAAATCCCAAACTTCTATAAGCTTTGTTCGTAATTAAGGAAATATGTTTTCTAAAATCCAACCTGTGGTCCAACAGAATCCCCAAATCATGAATAGAGTCCACATACTCCACCATACAATCATTCAAATAGTAACTCGTATCAATTCTTCTCAGCCGAAAGAAAGACATATGTTTACATTTTAAAGTGTTTAGTTCTAGCAAGTTAGCATTGCACCATTTATAAAACTCATTAAGATCGGATTGCAGTATACACTGGTTTGCTTCCTCATTAAAAGAGTAGAAAATTTTAACATCATCTGCATACATTAGAACCTTTGATCGATGTATCACGCTGGGCAGGTCATTTATAAACAATGTAAATAAGACCGGTCCAAGATGACTTCCTTGAGGAACACCGGATGTCACAATTATCTTGTCAGAAATAGCATTTCCTACTTTCACCATCTGAGCTCTGCCCATTAGATATGATCTTATCCACTTCAATAACGCATTGGAGAAACCCATAAGATGCAACTTCAACAACAGTAATTCGTGATTGACCTTATCAAAAGCCTTACTAAAGTCTGTATAAATACAGTCAGTTTGATATCGTCTTCTAAATCCTTCATTTACAATCGTAGTTAACTCTAAAAGATTCGTCACTGTAGACCGATGCTTCCGGAAGCCATGTTGAAATTTACAAAAAACAGATGAGACCTGAAAGGATAATATCTCAGTCACAATTTTTTCAAATAATTTAGGAATTGTATTCAGTTTAGCGATTCCTCTATAGTTCGATGCATCAATTCTACTACCCGATTTAAATAAAGGTACAATAAACGATTCTTTCCATATTGGTGGTAAATAGCCAGTATCCAGGGACTTATTGAACATTATAGAGAGAGGAAGAGCAAAATTCTCTGCACAGTATTTAAGAATGCATGAAGGGATTCCATCGGGACCTGGGACCGTTGTGTCCTTTAGACTCTTTAAATTGGCCAACACCGTTGTAATATCCAATAATGGAATAGTAACGGTTGAGAATTCCTCAATATAGTAGGGATATTGGAAAGTGGAATCATATACATTATCAGAGTAGGTAGTTTTAAAAAATGATGCAAATATATTGGAAATTCCAGTATCATCATCTGCAACATCAGATCCAAAATGTAAGCTCTTTGGACAATCATTAGATCGACGCTTAGACTTTATGAATCCATAAAAAGATTTCGGGTTGGATACCAATTCATTCTTCATTCTCGATATATAGCCCTGATACAGTCTTCTATTTAAGATGGTGTATTCCGATCTTGTGACTGAATAATTTACAAAGTCCAAAGAAGAACCACTTTTTTTAAACTTTTTATAATGCTTATTCTTTCTATTCTTTAATCCTGATAAAGCAGCCGAATTCCACGGAGGACCAGTATTCCCACATTTAATCTTCTTCGGAACAGCTATAGACAATCCATCTTTCAAAATAGAATAAAACATTTCAATCATCTCATCCAGTGAGTTTAGTGATTTAAGTACAGACCAATCAATCGATCTTAAAAATGAATTCATCTGATTATAGTTTGTTTTGGAGAAACAATATCTTGTCTCCTCTAAATAAGAATTAGCAGAGTCACTAGAGCATAACAATAAGGGAACTTGAATTTTTATGGTGGGATGATATCTATCCTCAGGGTGGACTAAAGGATCCCATGGACAAACAAAAATGTCGTGAGGTTGACTTACGAATACAAGGTCAAGAAGTTTACCAAAAACGTTGTGAATATTATTAATTTGTGACAAGCCGGAACCAAATAATGGACCAATACATTGGTTAGTACTCTCACTGATTGCAGTAGGCAAAAGATCATTACTATCTTGACTAAAAGTCCAATTAATACTTGGTAAATTAAAGTCTCCGAGAACAATTAAAATATCGTTTGGTTTTGCTGACTCAAATGCACTTAAAATAGACGACGTGTGGTTGGTATAAATATCAACGCTCGAACTAGGTGGTACATACGAACATGTTACAAAAAGTGTTAAGTTCTTAAGAAACACTTTAACAGCGACTATTTCAGTACCAGTAGACAGTGAAAGAGGAATTTCTTCTGCCGTAAATCGAGAAGCTACAGCTATAAGAACCCCGCCACCTCTAGTTTTGGAAGTCTCATTGCGATCACGTCTAAAAATTTGATACTGTTGACATAAAATTTCCCTATCATATACATTATCTTGAAGCCATGTTTCGGTGAAAGCAATTATATCGTAATTAAATTCAAAACTATTAATAAATAAGGAAGATAACTTAGAATTTAAGCCTCTAACATTTTGATATACAAGACTAATGTCTTTAACGGAGGGTGTTGCAATTAGTTTTTTGAATCACTGTTTGGCAAATAAACTACATCAGTTCTTGGAATATCCCTATAAACATATTCGTGAATTACAGCTTTAGGAGGCCAAAAAGATGGGTTTACAATTGTTTCAAAAATATCATCAGGAACAATTATTTTAAATGAAATTTTACTTCTTTTTTCTGCATATTTAAATTTAAAGACCTTTATCTCATGATTAGAGCCAATTTTACTATTAATATATGAAATTATATCGTTCTCAGAAGTTTCAGCCGCAAAACGGGCAGCAAATATAGTTTTCTTCGGTACGACAACACGTAAATTGGGACTAGCCGGAGTATTCGGAGCATTTGGAGATTTCGGCGAAGTTAGAGGGGAATAAAATTGATTAGTTCCGGATGGAATAACTTCCGCTGTTAATTTGTTTGCATCGGTAGGTTTTGACGAGGATACACTTGTAGAGAAAGTATCCGGAAGATTGATTTTCGGAACAGATATGACATTTGTTTCATCGTTTGCTGCAGTACGGACAGTAATATCGGATGGCTTCTTTCTTTTGCGTAAAGAATCAGAAGGAGATTGAAGGAACTGATCCAAACGGGATGAGTTATCAAATACTTGTTTGTATTTATTGAACTTTTCCAAGACAGAGTTGAGTTCCAGGGATATTTTATTAAACTCTATACGTGTAGTTTTGAAAAAGGAATAAAATTCAGCATCGTACGCACGACATTTAATACAGCACCAACGTAGACCTTTATTTTCTCTTAGATTATCAGCAGTTCGGACGGATAATTCTACACATTTGTCGTGATAAGAGTCCAGACAGAGCCAACATGATACCATCGAATCCCCAGACGTCGAACTTTTGCAGTTAACTTTTGAACAGCCCATTTTAACAAGTTAGTTACCTTGCCTGCAGGGAACTTGAATGTAATTGTTATAAAAGCTTTACCACGTTCGGAAACCACTTAGTGAAATGTGTTATAAAAAGCTTTATCACGTTCAACAACCAAACTTTAACACACTGTAGAAAATATAGCTTTTATTTAGGAAGGAACAGCTGCTATGTTAACAATATCAGCAAAATATGCGAAGAGATGTTTAAGGTAATGTTGGTTGACAAGTGTGGATCAAAGCTTTTCGTGATTTGTTACGAACAAAGCACAAAAGGTAAATGGCCAATGAAACACAATGTTCTTTAGTTTATTTGTTTTGTCGAAAACAACTTAAAAGCACCAAATAACAGATATGTTTATAGTCACTTTAATGTAGAAACACTTGCAGGATTAACTTAATCTGTTTTTGTAGTGTAAATTTATCGTTAAATACGAACAATTTATTGTTTTTAAGGAGCGAATAAAAAACACGTCCACACAGTATAGGCTCTGTTCACTTTATGGGTCTTAGGCCCATAAAAGTTATATTTATTATCAGATTTTTTGCTGAAATTTAAGACAGTGAGTTGTGTTATCCTTCTCGACAAGCTTTGTCAATTTGGCCCAGATCGGTCCAGATTTGGATATAGCTGCCATATAGATCGATCCTCCAATTTAGGGTCTTAGGGCCATAAAAGCCACACTTATTATACGATTTAGCTGAAATTTAGGACAGTGAGTTGCGTTAGGCCCCTCGACATTATTCGTCAATTTGGCTCAGATCGGTTCAGATTTGGATATAGCTGCTGAAATTTGGGACAGTGAGTTGTGTTACGTCCTTCGACATCCTTTGTCGATTTGGCTCAGATCGGTCCAGATTTGGATATACCTGCCATATAGACCGATCCTCCGACTTAGGGTCTTAGGCCCATAAAAGTCGCATTTGTTGTCTGATATCGCCGAAATTTGGGACAACGAATTAAGTTAAACCCCCTGACATACTTCTGCATTATGTCCCAAATCGGTCCACATTTGGATATAGCTGCCATGCAGACCGATATTTCGATTTAAAATCTTGGCCCCATAAAAGGCACATTTATACTCCGATGTTACTGAAATTTGACACAGTGACTTATGTTAGGCTCTTCGACATCCGTGTCGTATATGGTTCAGATCGGTTTATTTCTAGATATAACTACTAAAAAGACCAATATATTGTTATACACAATTGAACAATGACTCGTACTTATTTGTATTTGCTCCAAATCGGAACATATTTCAATATAACTGCTATGGGACATAAGGTATGCAATTTTCACAGGATTTTTATGAAATGTGGTTTACATAAATACCCGGGGTGGTGGGTATCCAAACTTCGGCCCAGCCGAACTTAACGCCTTTTTACTTGTTTCAATTTAAGGTGTAGAGGCGTATTTAATGTCCTATCTCGCTGAAATTTGGTAAAGCGAGTTGTGTGAGGCCCCTTGACATTCCTGTTCAATACGGCCCGCATCGATCCAGATTTGGATATAGCTGCCATATAGTTCGATCTTTCGATTTATTGTTTTAGGTTCATAAAAGGTGAATTTATTAACCGATTTTATTGAAAATAGGCACAATGAGTTGTGTTAGGTCCTCAGACATTTGTACTGAGTATGGTAGAGATCGGTATATATTTCGTTATAACTGCCATATAGACCTATTTCCCAAATTAAAGTCTTGGGCCCATAACAGTCGTTTTTACTGTCGTATTTATCCGAAATTGGTATAGCGAATTGCTTTATGCTCCTCAACATCTCTGTTCAATACGGCCCAGTTCAGATTTGGATGTAGCTGCCATATAAACCGATCTCCTTTTTTGAGGTTTTTAAGGTTAATTTATTAACCGATTTAGCACAATGAGTTCCCAGTGAAGATGGGGCTATATTTGAACCGATCTCCCGATTTATGTACTTGTGGCAATTAAAGCACGTTTATTACTCGATTTCACTGAAATTTTACATAGTGGGCTGTGTTAGGCTCTTAGACATTCGTTTTCAATATGGCCCATATTGGTCTACATTTAGATATAGCTGTGATATAAATCTATTTTCCGATTTAAGGTTTTCGACCCATAAAATACGCAATTTTTGTCTAATTTCGCTGAAATTTGGAACAGTGAGCCCTATTAAGTTCTTCGGCATCCGTGCCGATGAATTTGTGTTAGAGCCTTACATAGATTTTTCTGAGTATGGTGCAGATCGGACGAAAGCTATTAAATATATATATCTGTGGTGGTGGATATCCAAAGTTCGGAACTTAATGACTATTTACTTGTTGAATTTCACTTAAAATTTTCTTCGAAGAAAACTTTTTTATATTCAACAAGTAAAAAGGCGTTAAGTTCCGCCGGGCCGAACTTTGGATACCCACCACCTCGGGTATATATGTAAATCACCTTTCATCAAAATTCGGTGAAAATTTCATACATTATGTTCCATATCCGTTATATCAAAATAGGTTCCGATTTGGACCAAATACTAATAAGTACACTACATATATCTAAAAACAAGTAAAAAGGCGTTAAGTTCGGCCGGGCCGAACTTTGGATACCCACCACCTCGGGTATATATGTAAACCACCTTTCATCAAAATTCGGTGAAAATTTCATACCTTATACTCATATACCTCATACCGATCTGAACTATATACGACACGGATGTCGAAAAGCCGAACATAAGTCGCTGTGTCAAATTTCAGTGAAATCGGATTATAAATGCGCCTTTTATGTGGCCAAGATTTTAAATCGAGATATTGGTCTACATGGCAGCTATATCCAAATCTGAAAAGATTTGGGACAAGTTGCATAAACATGTCGAAAAGCCTAACACAAAGCACTGTCCCAAATTTCGGCGAAATCGGACAATAAATGCCTCTTTTATGGGCCCTAAACCTTAAATCGAGAGATCGGTCTATATGGCAGCTATATGTAAATCTGGACTGATCTGGGCAAAATTTAAGAAGGACGTCGAAGAGCCTAACCAAACTCACTGTGCCAAATTTCAGCGACATCGGACAATAAATGCGTCTTTTATGGCCCCAAAACCTAAAACCTAGATATCGGTCTATATGGCAGCTATATCCAAATCTGGACCGATCTGTGCGATATTGCAAAAGTATGTCAAGGGGCTTAACTTAACTCACTGTTCCAAATTTCGGCGACATCGGACAATAAATGAGCATTTTATGGGCCCAAAACCATAAATCAAGAAATCGGTCTATATGGCAGCTATATCTAAATCTGAAGCGATCTGGACCAAATTGAAGAAATATGTCAAAGGGCCTAACACAACTCACTGTCCCAAATTTCAGCAAAATCGGATAATGAATGTGGCTTTTATGGGCCTTACACCATAAATCGGAGGATCGATCTATATAGCAACTATATCCAAATGTGAACCGATCTGGGCCATTTTAACGAAGGAAGTCGAAGGGCCTAACACAACTCACTGTCCCAAATTTCAGCGAAATCGAATAATAAATGTGCCTTTTATGGGCCTTAGACCCTAAATCGGAGGATCGGTCTATATGGCAGCAATATCCAAGTCTGGACCTATCTGAGCCAAATTGACGAAGGATGTCGAAGGGCCAAACACAACTCACTGCCCCAAATTTCAACAAAATCGGATAATAAATGTGGCTTTTATAAGCCTAAGACCCTAAATCGGCGGATCGGTCTATATGGGGGCTATATCAAGATATAGTCCGATGTAGCCCATCTTCGAACTTAACCTGCTTATGGACAAAAAAAGAATCGGTGCAAAATTTTAGCTCAATATCTCTATTTTTAAAGACTGTAGCGTGATTTCAACAGACAGACGGACGGACATGTCTAGATCGTCTTAGATTTTTACGCTGATCAAGAATATATATACTTTATAGGGTCGGAAATGAATATTTCGATGTGTTGCAAACGGAATGACAAAATGAATATACCCCCATCCTTCGGTGGTGGGTATAAAAATTGATGTAGCATTTCAATAACTGACGTAATTTAACATACACTTTTACCCAATTTTTATACCCACCATCATAGGATGGGGGTATACTAGTCAAGTAATTCCATTTTTAACACCTCGAAATATTTATCTGCGAACTCATAAAGTATATATGTTCTGGATCATCTCGACATTCGGATTCGGTCTAGCTATGTCCGTCCGTCCGTCTGTCGAAATCACGATAGCGGTCGATCGCGTAAAGCAACTCGCTTGAAATTTTGCATAGATACTAAATATTGATGTAGTCGTTGGCGATTGCAAATGGGCCATATCGGTTCAGATTTGGATAAAGCTTCCATATAAACCAATCTCCCCATTTGAGTTCTTGAGTCCCTGGAAGACGCAAATTTTTATTCGATTTGGCTGTAATTTTGCACATAGCATTCTGTTATGATCTTCAACAACTGTTATAAGTACGGTTTAAATTAAACCTCCACCATGGATCGCATTTGTCAAGTCCTTTGGCCGATATCTCTTTATAAACAAACAAACGATAAAATGCTATTTCAGCTATGGCAAATTATGAACCGATTGGGGCCATACTTGGTTTAGCTGTCGGAGACCAAAGTCGAATAAGAATCGTATAAGAATTGCGCCCTATAATAGCTCAAGAAATAAAATTGGGAGATCTGTTTATATGGGAGCAACATCAGGTTTTTGTGCAAACTGTCAACCAAATTGGATAAGAATTACTCCCTCTAGAGGCTCAAGAAGTATAATCGGAACATCGGTTTATATTAGAGCTATATCAGGTTGTAAACCTATTTGGGCCATACTTGGCGGTGTTGTCAAACCAAAATACATCATGCAAAATTTCAGCCAAATGGGATAATAATTGCGCCCTCGAGAGGCTGAAGAATTCAAGATCCGAAATCAGTTTATATGGAAACTATATCAGGTTATTAAACGATTTGAACCAATCTTGGTCAAAACAGAACAGTTCATGCGAAATTTCAGCCAAATCGGATAAGAATTGCGCCCTTTAAAGGCTCAAGAATATAAGATCCGCAATTGGTTTATATGGGAGCTATATCAGGTTATGAATCGATTTGAACCATACATGGCACAGTGGTTGATGGTCAACCCAGAACACTTCCAGCCAAATAGTATTATAATTGCGCCCTCCAGCGGCTCAAGAATTCTAGATCCAAGATCGGTTTATATGAGAGCTATACCAGGTTATGAACCGTTTTGGACCATACTTGAAAGATTTGTTGGAAGTCAAAATGAAACACTTAGTGCAAAATTTCAGCTAAATCGGACAGACAGACGGACGGACAGACAGACGGACAGACAGACGGACAGACAGACGGACGGACAAATAGACAGACGGGCATGGCTAAATCGGCTGAGAATGTCAAGACAATCAAGAATATTTATACTTGGTTGAATCTCAGACCAATACTTCGATGTGTTACAAAACGGAATGACGAAATTAGTGTACCTTTATCCTATGGTTGAGTTTATTAAAAAATTGTTGCAATCTTAAAGTTTTCCAGCTAAAAATCGAATCAGTCATTTTGACCGATTTGGTCTAACTAGATATAAAAAGAAATTGTCTAGGGTTGTCAAACTTTCTTTTTGTAGTGTTGGCGCCTAGAAACTCCAGCTCCTTCATGATTGACGTCGGTTTTACATTATTGAAAACACCTTCAATGCCAACAAATAGTACCATTGTAAATATAATGACAGCGAGAGAGACTTCGATGTAGCCGAATAAATCGTGAAGGACTGCTTCAGTGGACTTGCCTTACTACATTCATGCTACAGACAATCTCCAGGGATCTATGAGCTAAGTTATGTTTCTATAAACCTCTGTAGAGACTTCCACATGAAAGGACGAAAAGCTTTCTCCTTCGTGTGTTGAGGTTTTCCTGCTTTTGGAATGAAAACGACCTTTGGGTACCTTCATCCCACAGGCAAGACGATATGCTGATTCAGTTGGAGTATGTCTTCCTTAGCCAAGGAGCCAGTCTATCGGGCACAGCTTGTAATTTAACCGGTGATATAATATCAGGGCCTGGCGACTAAAAGGAGTCGCCTTTATCGCCAAAAGGATTTTCGACTAAGACACAATTTCCTCAATAACCTCCGACTAATGCATATCGATGACAATCTCCTTTAGCGCCATGTTGTCCACGAATAGTTTTAGTTTTTACGTACTCTAAGAAGAATTCAAATGCCTATCCCCTATTGCAAATATTTTCCGTTAAAATTATTTTCCAATCTTAAAAATTTTGAAAAACTGAAATATTACACCATATTATTCTAGTGTTTACTAATTACGCTTTTTACTAGTAAAACGTGACGTCACTGCCCACTCTAGCGGTTGGTATAAAAATGTTAACTTAGTACCTGGAATAATTTTTTACTATGGTTTAGCTGTCTCAAACTTGCAACAAATACTACAAAAATTCAAAAGCAGACATAGTAGACATAGTAGACAGTCAATGCTACTTACGATTTTCCTAATAGCGATTTGACGTGTGAAATAAGCAGATTTGTATATATTAAAAAAAAAAAAAAAAAATAGTATCATATTCTATGAACTTAAGTATACTTCACCTTCTAAGCTTGGAAGCAATTGTACGAGATGTAAATCCGTATTATTTCATTGTTGGAAGTGGACTTACAAGGCGAGGATATGTAACCCTAATGAACTCTAATCTCTGCGTTTGTTTTGTATGTACATAAATGTGATGTTTGTGCTTTTGTTCCGAGAATTTTTTATGATGTGCTGCTAGTTTAGCAACGTGGAACCACAATACAACTGAATTGTTTCTAAATATTTATTTTTTAAGGCTTGCTCTGTTACAACTACAAAATCTGATATAAATACGAAGAATCGCTTTGGTAGGTTTGGTAGGTTGCCGTTCGGTGCCAATAGCAACATAACATATGGAGCAGAATTAACCGAATTGAAGAATTAGGAAAGATTACTAAATAGAAAACCATTTAGAGAGTGTCCACACGATGTGGGGTTTTAAAATTTAATTTATGCGACGCTTACAAAGTAAACGGGGAAGAGTATAACTATTGAGGTGATAAAAACTGCATCGAAAATGGAGCTGAAGAAGACCACAAAAATTACTTTTTTTAAATACTTTGAGGAGCAGTTTAAATTACGTTATTAAGAAAAGCCATCGGTTTTTCATGTTTTAGATCACAAATGCGATTTGATTTACAAATAAATATTTGTCAAGTGTTTTGGAGCAAGACGACGCATCATTGTGACCATAATGATCGAACAGTAATCATACGCACCAACCGCAATTTTAAATTTAAAGCAGTGGCATATTTATAAATTTTCAAACCGATGGGTTTATATTAATTTATGTATTTAACCATCCGTAAAAAGGGCAAACTATTCGCCAAAACATTTCTTTCCCATTTTAATGCATGTGCGCTGCAACATTTTAAAATTGTTGGTAAATTTTTTGTCAAAGGCCACTCTAATGTATATGCTTTAAACTTGGAATAGAATTTCACTCCTAGCCTCCAACCTTGTATTCACTATTCGTTTTATATAAGATGGCAATAGTTTGACCTAAGTCCGTCGGTGCCATAACATGATATGGTGGTATTAAAACAACATGTGGAACGCCGACTATACACTAGTTTGAAACACTGAATATGCTGTGAGTACTTTAATCCTTTTTTAAGCTCTTCAAAAATATTGTGTAACATGTTCTCAGTACTCTTCTGTTTCTGCACTTGTTGGCGAGCACACGAGTACATAGTGTAAGCAAATGCTCAACAATCCCCATTTAAACTGACATGACAAAAAAAAATAATAAAACTTTGTAGTATGCGGGTACTTATTTGAGCAAGAACACAAAGTACTGTAGGTACAAAATATTGACTATTCGTATTTAAGTTGAACAGACAGTGTCAGCAAAGCGTGTGTATACCCTATATTGGGTAATAAATAATAAATAATAATAAATAAGTTTTAAGTTTCTTGCAGCTCGGGAATTTGTGACGAATCTTTAAAACGCAACAAAAGCTTAATTGCCTTACTCAACAATACCCAGACTATTTATGAGAATTTTAAATTTTCCGGCACTCTTGATGACATTCTTTAGAAAGCTCTCTGTACGGCACCGAAACTGACAGAATTTATCTAGTCGTAAATCATCATAAAACACAAATTGTAGCGGGAGATACAAACGGCCTTATGCACAAAAAATTTTATTATGGGTTTAAAATTTCTTTTAACTATTAATCAATTTTTGCTTAAAAACTGATTTTAAAATTTCGTATTCCCAAACACATAATAGCCAAATAACTATTGATCGTTTTTTGAAATTTTTGATGTTTTATCTGGCAATTCCGGTAATTTGACAATGACAAATTGTTTTCGTTGAAACTATTAGTGCTAGACATGTAAGAGGGAATTCGAAAAGGTCCAGAGACTGGACTGCGTCGGGGTCACAAGGGCACTAAGATCCCCAGGCAGGCCTAGAAGCGATGCTGAATATGCAGCCCATCGAGGCATATACTCGGCTGAGGAAGTTCGGCATGCTGAAGGAGGACGGTTGCGACCACAGTTCGATTCTGGGTACTATTGATGCCGAGAGTAGACTGAGAAGGATCTACGACTGCTTGGCACCAGTGCCGAGGGGGTGAGGGCATTTCCGATTCGTTTTCCTGGGAGGGAACAATGGAGAGCGAATGTTTTATTTAAGGAAGATGAGACCTCGATCTACACCGATGACTCCAAGATGGAGTCAAGGACTGGATTGGGGTTATACTCTGATACACTTTAAGACTGCCGGACGAGTTTACGGTCTTTCAGGCAGAGGTCTGTGCCATTACAGTAGCTTCAAGAGAAATTCTGGTAAAGGATTTACCGCCCTCAAAACTCAGTATTGATGTGGACAGTATGGCGGCGCTGAAGGCCTTGGGGTCGAAGATGGTAAGGTCGAGATGCATGGCGGATTGTTTGAAATCCCTGGATAGGCTCCGGATCCACGATGAGACGCTGACATGCGTTCCTGGACATGAGGGGACTCCAGGGAATGAGAAGGCGGACGAGTGCGCAAGGAGGGGTTCGTCTGCGGCTGGCGGACCAGCCCACGGTCTTGCTTACGTGCCATTTGTCGAGCTGCTGAACACAGTAGAGTGGATGGCCAGAGCGGCGTCGGTGGCATGAATACCGCACAATGAGGATGAGGAGGAGACAATCGAGCACCTGCTGTGTTCATGTCCAGTTCTTCAGTGATGTAGGGTCTCCTTTCTGGGGAGCCATTTCTTCTACGATCTGGGTGAACTTGCGAACGTACCTCTGGTAGGTCTCCTGAGATTTGTTGACGGAACAGGATGGTTTCAACAAGGGTTGCCATAAGCTCCGGCTTAGGTACATCCGTGTTTGGGTGAGGATGGGCGTGCTTCACCCACCGCTCGGGTTCTATATTCCTCTTGGTTTTCGTTTTATTCGGGTATATCCTCTAGTCAGAGGTCTCGCATGTTTTTCTCTTCCCTTTCTCTCTAAGTTATCACAATGAGCCAAACTGGGCTTCGAGTGAACTCACTTACCCAGTCAACATATCCTTACCATTGGTGCTGATTTAAGAGTTTTGTAAAGACGTGTGTATTTTAATTCGTCTTATGCCGCTAAGGACAGATATCTAAGCCAGTCATTGGCTTTCTGTGCGCTATAAATCGTGAAAAGTCAATCTATACAAGGAACTCCCTAATCGCTTTTATAACCACCACCATATACTAATCTAGCCGTTTGTAACACCTCGAAATATTCGTTTAAGACGCCATAAGTATATATATTTTTGATCGTCTCGACTGTCTGAGTTGATTTAGCCATATCCGTCCGTCCAAAATGCTAATTAAAATTTTGCCCATGAACATTCCACTAAGGAACAGGGGCAAACTTCTCACCTATGAATGAGTGCAGTCCAATTCAAGTTTAAGCTCAATGATAAGGGGCCTCCTTTTTATAGCCGAGTCCGAACGGCGTGACGCAGTGCGACACCTCTTTGGAGAGAAGTCTTACATGGCATAGTACCTCACAAATGTTGCCAGCATTAGGAAGGGAAAGACATCGCTGAAAATTTTTTCTGGTGGTCTCGTCAGGATTCGAACCCGTTCAGCGTCATTGGCGGACATGCTAACCTCTGTGCTACGGTGGCCTCCGTCCGTCCATCCGTCGAAAAATCGAAAGCGTAAGGTTGTCCGCTTGAAATTTTGCGTAGATACTTAATATTAATGTGGGTCAATGAAGATGGCAAATAGGCGATATCGGTTCAGATTTAGATATAGCTCCCACATAAACAGATCTTCCGATTTGACTTCTGGAGCCCTTACAAGCCGCATTTTTTCAGTTTTGGCTGATATTGAGCACGCAGAGTTTTGTTATGACTTTCAACAACTGTGCTAAGTTCGGTCGAAATCGGTCTATAACATGATATAGCTACCATATAAACCGATCTCCTGATTTGACTTCTTGGGCCCTTACAAGCCGCAATGTACTTCCGATTTGACTAAAATTTTGCATGCGGTGTTCTGTTATGACTTCCAATAACTGTGCCAAGTGCGGTCCAAATTGGTCTATAACCTGATGTACAGGGTGGCTGATGAAAGCCGCTACCAAAAAAAAATGTAATAACTTTTTTTCTATTTAATAATAATAATTTAATAATTAATTTAATTAATTAATTAATTAATTTAATTAATAATAATTTAATAATTAATTTAATAATTTAATTTAACATGAATAAAAGAAAAATGTATTCCATACACCGAAAAAAAAATGTAGCAATATTCATCATTGTAGCAATATTCATCAGCCACCCTGTAGCTCCCAAATAAACCGGTTTGTCTTTTTGATTCCTTACAAGCCCAAATTTTTGTCCGATTTGGCTTAAATTTTGCATGTGGTATTCTGTTATGACTTCCAACAACTGTGCCAAATACATGGAAACCAGTTTCTCGATCATCCTTGTTCGGTTCCTAGAAGCTTTAATTTTTGCTGGTTTGACAGAAGTTTGGTATGTAGAATAGAATGATGACCTTCAACCAAATTTATTTTGTATACATTTTTAACAGAATCCATGGTGGTGGATTCCCAAGATTCGGCGAGGCCGAACTTAGCTCGCTTTTTATTGTTCTATGTGTGGCCTAAGAGGATTCCACAATACGTCGCCCACGCCCCATAACTTGGACTGCCTTGAAAGGCTTTACATTCATCAAGTTTATTGATAACAGTTCTCTAACTCTTATAATCAAGACGACTTCCCTTTCACTCCATTTTACTCCACATACTCAGAGAAGTCTAGAACTCCAGTGCGTGACTTTTAGTTGTTATTTCCCTATTGGGCAACTAATTGTCCATAAAAATGTTCACCCTCGGTGTTCTTTCGTTAACACTGCATCACCTCAGCTTATTGGTGGTGGTCTGAAAGATTTTTTTTAATATTACGATAATTTCATGTTCAGAGAAGGCGTCAGCCCCCTAAGGGCCGTTTATTATCCGAGAAGATACACAAATTGGAGCTCAGAATTCCAAACCGTGTGGTACTCCCGAGTCGGTTTGAATCAATTAATTGGTTCTAATCGCCTCGCCTATGCCAAGACAACACGTTTTCTGAACACATGTAATCTTCGTGCTCTTCTTAAATTTTTATAAGTACACCTATGATCTTTAGTATTCACGAGTAGAGATACCACGTTTTGCCCAGCCGAATTAAAGCTTTTGTTACACGATTAGACATGTCATATGTGTTGTGACTTTCTGGATTCTAAAACTCATAAATGCTTCAGTTTTTATCCGATTTCGCTGAAATTTGAAACAGTGAGTAGTTTTAGGCCCCACGATATCTAACCCAAAAATGGTTCAGATCGAACTATATTTATTAACATTTATTGTCCGTTTTCGCCGAAATTTGGGACAGTGAGTTGTGTAAGGCCCTTCGATATTCCTTTTCAATTTGGCTCAGATCAGTCCAGATTTGGCTATAGCTGTCATATAGTCCGATCTCTCGATTTAAGGTTTTGGGCCCATAAAAGGCGTATCTATTGTCCGATGTCGCCGAAATTTGGGACAGTGATTTGTGCTAGGCTATTCGACAGCCGTGTCTTATATGGTTCAAATCGGTCTATATTTCATATTTCATATATTTTCATGTGTGTAATGGCAGCGTAAGCGCGATTATATTGTACTTGTTTTGTATTCATTCTTATGGGTTTATGCTCGTAGAATTGAGAAATGGCTATTATGTATTTATAATTAAAGAAACAAAAACACATTTTCGGTCTTATTCACAAAACTTAATGAAGCCGTTAAATAAGTTTATTTGACAGTTCTATAAAGGAAATCTGTCAATAAACCTACATATTTGAAATGTACATTTAGTTTTGTGAATAAGGCGCTTATCTAGTTTTGATTTATGGAGCTCTTTTAAATATTTGTGGGCAACGCAGAAAGTCTCCACGGCAGCATAGGTCTACTTGGGAGAAGAGAAAATTTTATTGATTGAATTCAAAAATTATCTAGTTGTTTTCCTTGGCAGGAAAAAAATCATTAAATTAGACCGCAAGTGGGCCTAAAACCGCCGGTTTTTATACCCTCCACCATAAGATGGGGGGTATACTAATTTCGTCATTCTGTTTGTAACTATTAAGAGGTCAGCTAATGCAAGAAGACGAAGAATGTTTCGAATTGTTTTCAATTCAAAGGTTTTATTAGAAGTAACAAGAAGATTTTTCACAAGAAGATGCAGTTATCCCAAAAAGGGTTTCACTAAGGTCAACAAAAGGTAAGAAGCCCAAGCGATATGAAGCGAATATGACAGCAATGAAATCAGAACCTCAAACGTACGAGGAAGTTATGAACCATCCAGAGAAAGAAAAGTGGATTCTTGCGATGAAAGATGAAATCCAGTCCATGTACAACAATAACACCTGGGATTTGGTAGAATTGCCCAAAGGCAGAAAAGCTATAAGTTGCAAATGGATTTTTAAAATAAAAACTTTGGTTGACGGAGGAAGTCGATATAAGGCACGACTTGTTGCAAGAGGTTTTTCACAGAAATATGGTGAAGACTACGACCATATTTTTGCTCCAGTTGTGAAACACACAACCTTTCGAACATTACTTGCTGTTGCTTCACATAACAATTTGAAAGTTCATCACATTGATATAAAAACGGCGTTTTTGAACGGGAATATTGACAGAGAAATTTTTATAAAACAGCCAAAAGGTTTCATCGAGGAAGGAAAAGAGAATCTGGTTTGTAAATTAAACCAAAGTATTTACGGGCTCAAACAATCCGCTAGATGTTGGAATCAAAGAATTAATGATGTGCTCACAAATTTCGGATTCAGAAAGGGAAAAGCGGATAATTGTTTGTACGTGAAGGAAGTGTCTGGTAATTACGTATACGTCCTAGTGTACGTAGATGATATACTTGTAGCAGCCAACTGCGATGATATTGTTCAAGAAGTAATATCTTATATATCGTCAAAATTCAAAGTAACAGACATGGGAGAACTTAAATTGTATCTAGGGATGGAGGTATCAAGAGATGATAATGGATTATTTTATATATCACAAACTAGATATATAGACAAAATTATTAACTAGTATGCCCTTGATAAAGCAAAACCATCACTTATCCCGCTAGATACAGG
Organism: Stomoxys calcitrans; assembly: GCF_963082655.1. Lineage (NCBI taxonomy): Eukaryota > Metazoa > Arthropoda > Insecta > Diptera > Muscidae > Stomoxys > Stomoxys calcitrans. The sequence continues at coordinate 165,113,164 of NC_081552.1, read as the reverse complement.
CTACTTCAAAGAAATAAAAGATGAAGATTTATTGGAAACCGACAACAAATATCGCATGGCTATTGGTTCACTACTTTACTTGGCTGGTAATTCCAGGCCAGATATTTCTGCTGCCGTTTCTATTTTATCGCGCAAAGTAAGCAAGCCGTCCAAAAGGGATTGGAATGAAGTGAAACGTGTGTTCAAATATCTGAAAGGGACTCGATGTGAAAAGCTTTGTGTAGGCACAAAAGACGTAAAGTTGACGGGTTATGCAGATGCCGATTGGGCAGGTGACAACAAAGATCGCAAGTCAACTAGTGGATATTTATTCAAACTTGGTCAAGCCACTATCAGCTATGCAAGCCGAAAACAAAACATCGTATCACTTTCATCAACTGAAGCAGAGTTGGTGTCACTTGCGGAAGCAACACAAGGGTGTATATGGTTGCAGCAATTGCTGAAGGATTTCAAAATTGATCTTATCGAAAAGCCACTTATATTTGAAGATAATCAAAGCTGTCTAAAAATACTAGACTCGGAAAGAATTAACCCACACTGCAAACATATTGATATTAAATACTTTTATATTAAAGATGTTAAGAATTCCAATGAAATAGAATATAAGTACTGTCCTACGGCTACTATGATTGCCGATATGTTAACTAAGCCATTAGGCAACATAAAATTGAGAACACTCAAAGAACTTATTTTAACAGTAACTACTCGAAATATTCGTCTGAGACCCCATAAAGTATATATATTCTTGATCGTCGCGACATTTTATGTCGATCTAGGCATGTCCGTCCGTCTGTCTGTCGAAAGCACGCTAACTTCCGAAGGAGTTAAGTTAGCTGCTTGAAATTTTGCACAAATACTTCTTATTAGTGTAGGTCGGTTGGTATTGTAAATGGGCCATATCGGTCAATGTTTTGATATAGCTGCCATATAAACCGATCTTGGGTCTTGATTTCTTCAGCTTCTAGAGTGCGCAATTCTTATCCGACTGGAATAAAATTTTGCACGACGTGTTTTGTTATGATATCCAATAACTGTGCCAAGTATGGTTCAAATCGGTTCATAACCTGATATAGCTGCCATATAAACCGATCTTGGGTCTTGACTTCTTGAGCCTCTAGAGTGCGCAATTCTTATCCGATTGAAATGAAATTTTGCACGACGTGTTTTGTTATTATATCCAACAAACTGTGCCAAGTATGGTTCAAATCGGTTCATAACCTGATATAGCTGCCATATAAACCGATCTGGGGTCTTGACTTCTTGAGCCTCTAGAGGGCGCAATTCTTATCCGGTTGGAATGCAATTTCGCACTACGTGTTTTGTTATTATATCCAACAACTGTGCCAAGTATGGTTTAAATCGGTCCATAACCTGATATAGCTGCCATATAAACCGATCTTGGGTCTTGACTTCTTGAGCCTCTAGAGGGCCCAATTCTTATCCGATTTGAATGACTTTTTGCACGAAGTATTTCCTTATGATATCCAACAGCAGTGCCAAGTATGGTTCAAATCGGTCCATAACCTGATATAGCTGTCATATAAACAGGTCAGGGGATTTGACTTCTTGAGCTTCTAGAGGGCGCAATTCTTATCCGATTTGGCTTAAATTTTGCATGACTTATTTTATTTTTACTTTCAACAACTGTGTCAATTAAGGTCCAAATCGGATCATAACCTGATATAGCTGCCATATAAACCGATCTTGGATCTTGACTTCTTGACCCCTAGAGGTCGCAATTATTATCCGATATGCCTGAAATTTTGTACGACGGATCCTCTCATGACCATCAACAAACGTGTTTATTATGGTCTGAATCGGTCTATAGCCCGATACAGATCCCATAAAAATCGTTCTCTCTACTTTACTTCGTGAGCCCCAATGGGCGCAATTCTTATACGAATTGGCTGAAATTTTACACAGGTCTCCAACATATAATTTAATTGTGGTCCGAACCGGACCATATCTTGATATCGTTTTAATAGCAGAGCAACTCTTTTCTTATATCCTTTTTTGCCTAAGAAGAGATGCCGGGAAAAGAACTCGACAAATGCGATCCATGGTGGAGGGTATATAAGATTCGGCCCGGCCGAACTTAGCACGCTTTTACTTGTTCTTCTTTACTTTTTTGAATGGCACAATTCATTTTAATATGAAAAGAAAATATAGTAAAACAAGTAAAAAGGCGTTAAGTTCGGCCTGGCCAAACTTAAGATACCCTCCACCTCGGGTATATACATAAACCACCATTTATCAAAATCCGGCGAAAATTGCATACCTTTTGTCCCATAGTATTATATCGAAATATGTTCCGATTTGGACCATATGCTAATAAGAACAAGTCATTGTTCAATTGTATATAACAAAGTATTGGTCTTTTTACTAGCTATATCTAAAAATAAACCGATCTGAACCATATACGGCACGAATGTCGAAAAGCCTAACATAAGTCACTGCGTCAAATTTCAGTGAAATTGGATCATAAATGCGCCTTTTATGGGGCCAAGACTTGAAATCGGATTTGGGACCGATTTGGGCTAACTTTCAGAAAAGTTTCGAAGAGCCTAACACAACTCACTGCCCGAAATTTGGGCGAAATCGGACAATAAATGCGCCTTTTATGGGCCCAAAAACTTAAATCGAGAGATTAGTCTATATGACAGCTATATTTAAATCTGGACCGATGTGGGCCAAATTGAAGAAGGACGTCGAAGAGCCTAACACAACTCACTGTCTCAAATATCAGCGATATAGGACAATAAATGCGCCTTTTATGGCCTCAAAACATAAAACCCAGAGATCGGTCTATATGACAGCTATTTCCAAATCTTTACCGATCTGTACCATATTACAGAGTTATGTCAAGGGGCTTAACCTAACTCACTATCCCAAACTTCGGCGACATCGGACAATAAATGCGCCTTTTATGGCCCCAAAGCCTTAAATCGAGAGATCGGTCTATATGGCAGCTATATCCAAATCTAAAACGATCAGGTAAAAATTGCGGAAAATGTGGAAGGACCTAAGACAACTCAATGTCCCAAATTTCATTACAATTGGAAAATAAATGTGGCTTTTATGGGCCTTTAAACAGAGAATCAGTCTATATGGCAGCTATATCCAAATCTGAACCGATCTAGGCCAAATTAACGAAGGATGTCGAAGGGCATAACACAATTCACTGTCCCAAATTTCAGCAAAATCGGATAATAAATATGGCTTTTATGGACCTAAGTCCCTAAATCGAAGGATCTGTCTATATGGCAGCTATATCCAAATCTGGACCCATCTGGGCCAATTTAACGAAGGAAGTCGAAGGGCCTAACATAACTCACTGTCTGAAATTTCAGCAAAATCGGATAATAAATATGGCTTTTATGGACCTAAGTCCCTAAATCGAAGGATCTGTCTATATGGCAGCTATATCCAAATCTGGACCCATCTGGGCCAATTTAACGAAGGAAGTCGAAGGGCCTAACATAACTCACTGTCTGAAATTTCAGCAAAATCGGATAATAAATGTGGCTTTTATGGGCCTAAGACCCCAAATCGGCCGATTGGTATATATGGGGCTATATCAGTATATAGCCCATCTTCGAACTTAACCTGCTTATGGACAAAAAAAGAATCTGTGCAGAGTTTCAGCTCAATATCTTTATTTTTAAAGACTGTAGCGTGATTTCAACAGACAGACAGACAGACAGACGGACGTACATGCCTAGATAGTCTTAGATTTTTACGCTGATCAAGAATATATATAAGGTCGGAAATGGATATTTCGATGTGTTGCAAACGGAATGACAGAATGAATATACCCCCATCCTTCTGTGGTGGGAATAAAATTTTTTTATGGGAGTTGTTGTTTTCGCACATTTAAATGACTAATTTGGAATGAATATTTCTTTATCGGGAAGATATTATAAAACAAGTAAAAAGGCGTTAAGTTCGGCCGGGCCGAACTTTGGATACCCACCACCTCGGGTATATGTATAAACCACCTTTCGTCAATATCCGGTGCAAAACTCATACCTTATGTCCCATAGCAAAAATATGTGGAGGGGCTTAACTTAACTGTTTGCCCCAAATTTCGGCAACATCGGACAATAAATGCGTCTTTTATGGCCCCAAAACCTATAACCGAGAGATCGGTCTATATGGCAGCTATATCCAAATCTGGACCGATCTGTGCGATAATGCAGAAGTATGTCAAGGGGCTTAACTTATTTTACTGTCCCAAATTTCGGCGACATCGGACAATAAATGCGCCTCTTATGGGCCTAAGACCCCAAATCGGAGGATCGGTCTATATGGCAGCTATATCCAAATCTTGACCAATCTGAGCCAAATTGACGGAGGATGTTAAAGGGCCTAACACAACTCACTGTCCCAAATTTCAGCAAAATCGGATAATAAATATGGCTTTTATGGGCCAAATTTCAGCAAAATCGGATAATAAATGTGGCTTTTATGGGTTTAAGACCCTAAATCGGAGGATCGGTCTATATGGCAGCTATATCTAAATCTAAACCGATCTGAGGCATATTGACGGAGGATATTGAAGGGCCTAAGACAACTCACTGTCCCAAATTTCAGCAAAATCGGATAATAAATGTGGCTTTTATGGGTTTAAGACCCTAAATCGGAGGATCGGTCTATATGGCAGCTATATCCAAATCTGAACCGATCTGAGCCAAATTGACGGAGGATGTCGAAGGGCCTCACGCAACTCACTGTCCCAAACTATAGCAAAATCGGATAATAAATGTGGCTTTTATGGACCTAAGACCCTAAATCGGCGGATCGCTCTATATGGCAGCTATATCCAAATCTGAACCAATCTAAGTCATATTGACGGAGGATGTTGAAGGGCCTAAGACAACTGACTGTCCCCAATTTCAGCAAAATCGGATAATAAATGTGGCTTTTTTGGCCTAAGACCCTAAATCGGCGGATCGGTCTATATGGGGGCTATACCATATAGCCCATCTTCGAACTTAACCTGCTTATGGACAAAAACAGAATCTGTGCAAAGTTTCAGCTCAATATCTCTATTTTTGAAGACTGTAGCGTGATTTCAACAGACAGACGGACGGACATGTCTAGATCGTCTTAGATTTTTACGCTGATCAAGAATATATATACTTTGTAGGGTCGGAAATGGATATTTCGATGTGTTGCAAACGGAATGACAAAATGAATATACCCCCATCCGTCGGGGCCGATCTCTCGATTTAAAGTCTTGGCCCCATAAAAGGCGCATTTATAATCCTATTTCGCTGAAATTTGACACTGTGACTAATGTTAGACATTTCGACATTCGTGTCGTATATGCTTTAGATCGGTCTATATTTGGATATAGCTACCAGAAAGACCAATATTTTCTTCTACAAAATTAAACAATGACTTGTAGTTATTAGACCACTCAATGTCACTGCCGTATTTGGTCCAAATTATGCAATTTTCACCGGATTTTGATGAAAGGTGGTTTACATATATACCCGAGGTGGTGGGTATCCAATGTTCGGCCCGGACGAAGTTAACGCCTTTTTACTAGTTGAGTTTACCATCGCAATCGACCGAGAAGGAAAACATGTTGTGTGTGAGAATGTGTCTTTATCTGTGACGAACAAACAACTGTAATTATGTGCCATATTGTCCATGGGCCAATGTGCCATAGAGTGAGTATTTTTGCCCCTCATTGGTCTAGATGTTACGAACGGAATAACTAGTGTGGTGGGTATAAAAATGTGGACATTTGTCAGATATTTTTAATTTGGCATGTTACCACGGAATTTCTAGGACTTCATAAAATTGCCTTATATTAATTAATTTGCAACTTCCTAAAGTGTTAACTTAAGCCATTTTGTTGTTCGAACCCTTTTTGTTGTTGGCCAATACTACCAAGACATTCAATACTTGCAATATTGTGACTGTGTTTTTTTTTTTAATTATAAAGAAATTATTCGCATGTTTTCATACATGCGTATATTTTTTAACGAGTTTTATCCACTTTCAATTACAAATCCTTATTCCTTCCTGACAATCTACAGTTTTTGACAATCAATGGCTTTATAAATGACCGCAACATCCGACACATTTGCATCTTTGTTTGCAGTCACTGAAGAAGCAATTTTTCTTGCTTCCTTCCTGTTGTCTTATGACCACAGAGTAGAACAAACTGACCGAGTATGGCCGTATTGATGTATGTTGTGTACACTACGGTGCACTACTTGGAAAATGATGGACTCAATATTTACCCGCTGTGCGGTCTTCTTTATGTAACCAGGCGACTCCAACTGAGTTTAAGCTGTAAATCGGCTACAAAACTTATATTCGTTGCAGCTGCAAAAGTTTGTGTTGTGATTCCAAGTGAGTGTATTTGGTAGTTGTGTGTTTACACAGCAGGGGATTTTAAAGGCAGGCAGTTCGAAAAATGCACAAACACATACAAGCACAAGTATTATCGTTATCTTCTTATGAGGGTAATGCGACATTTGCCTTTAGGACCTTCTGAACATTAAAATAATCTGTATTCGGTTCATCGATTATTAACTGTTACTTTTGAATACTCGTATCATACATTAAAAATTTGAAAATGTTTGCTTAGGTTACAAATAAAAATTCCAAACTGCAAAATTTAAGTATTCACTTAGGTTGGTTTGTAGGAAGGTCATGCGACTAGCAACGTCGTATGATAGCCGGTTCATTCAGAGACCTTAGGTCCACTTAGTCCTGTCTAGAAGAACGTGGAATTGAAAAAGAAGAAGGAGCAAAGCAGAGAGAGAAATACCATAGCGCAACACAAGCCAGCAAAAACAAAACAAGTAAAAAGGCGTTAAGTTCGGTCGTGCCGAACTTTGGATACCCACTACCTCGGGTATATATGTAAACCACCTTTCGTCATAATCCGGTGAAAAATGCGTACTTTATGCCCCCATAGCACTTATATCGAAATATGGTCCGATTTGGACCAAATTCGGCACGGACATTGAGTAGACCTTTGAGTAGTAAGTACAAGCCATTGTTCAATTTTGCAGAACAAAGTATTGGTCTCTTGGGTAGCTCTGCCCACGAACTTCACCACCCTTAACTTCCCACCCACTTTTATCGCTATTTTAAAGTGATTATACATAGTACAGAAACTATAACAACAAACATCCAAAAAATAAAACGCTTGAAATATCTTTGCGACTAACGAACCTGCTTTATGTGGTAGTATACTAATGTAGTCATTCTGTTTGTAACACCTCGTAATATTGATCTGCGATCCCATAAAGTACATATCACGATAGCGGTCTAACGCGTAGAGCTATCTGTAAGCAATTATCAACCGATTGGGCTGAAATTTTACACAAAGTATTCCATTACAACATCCAACAATTGTGCCAAGTATGGTCTGCATCGGTCTACAACCTGATATAGCTCCCATATAAACCGATCTCCCGATTTGGCATTTTAAGCCCCTTATAGCCGCAGTTGTTATCTGATTGAGTTAACATTTTACACGTTCGGTTCTGTTTGGACTTCCAAGTTAGATAAAAATTGGATAGCTTTATGCGTTCCACCGCTATCGTAATTTCGATAGACGGACGGATATGGCTAGTTTGACACGACTGGAGGATATAAAAACGCTTAATTACATGAATACATGACTCTTGATTTTTACACTCCCAAAATAGGATGGGGGCATACTAATATCATCATTCAGTTCATAATGCAAGGAAATAATGATCTGAGACCCAACAAAGTATAGTATATATGTCTTGAAATTCGATCGATTTGGCCATGTCCGTTCATCCGTCTGTCTGTCGAAACATGCAATCTTTCGAAGGAGTAAAGCTAGGCGCATGAAATTTTGCACAAATAATACTTTCTATTAGTCTATATGAGTTGGGGTTGTAAATTGGCTAACGGCCAATGATTTGCGATAACAACCGATCTCGGATCTTGACTTCTTGAGCCCTTAGAAGGCTCATTTCTTATCCGAAATGATTGAAATTTTGAATGAGGTGTTTTCTTTTCACTTCTAACAGCTGTACCAAGTATGATCCAAATCGGTACATAACCTCATATAACTGCCATCAAAAGCGATCTTTAGATTTGACTTCTTGAGCCAATTATCATGCGATTTGGGTAAAAATTTGCAAGTATAGTTTTTTTATGACTTGCAATAACTATGGTTGGTATGGTATAAAACGGTTCATAACCTGATATAAATGCAAATTCTGCCCATGAACATTCCACTAAGGAACAGGGGCAAACTTTTCACCTATCAATGAGTGCAGTCCGATTCAAGTTTAAGCTCAATGATAATGACCTCCTTTTTATAGCCGAGTTGGAACGGCGTGCCGCAGTGCGACACCTCTTTGGAAGGAAGTTTTACATGGTAGGGTACCTCACAAATGTTGCCTTTTATGCCTATAAAGGGCGCAATCACTATTAGAATTGGTTGAGATTTGCAAGTAATGGTTTGTTTCTTGTTTTCTTTCAAAGACTGTCTCAAGTAAGGTCCAAATTGGTCTGTAACCTAATACAGCTCCCATATAAACTGCGTGAACTTATTATCGGATTTGGCTGCAATTTTGCACAAGAGCTTTTGTTTCGATTTGCAACAACTGCGCGGAGTGTGGTTCTTATCGGTTTTAAGCATGATATAGCTCCCATATAAATCGATCGGGAGGTTTGAATTCTAGCGCCTCCAGAGGGCGCAATTGTTATCCGATTTTGCTGAAACTTCACACTTAGAGTTTAGTATACCAAAAAGGGGTATTTTTTATGACTTCTTACAACTATGACAAACAGGTAATTAAAGTAACAGAGGACATGTTTTCATTTCGCTTCTCGAAGAAAAATATCAGTATCTCGGAATACGTACTTATTACGAAAAAAGTTAAAGCCTTTCAGGAGTAGGCTCGAAATGGACTCCAAAGACTTAACAGCTACAGTGGTTGCATCAGACAGTAGCATGATGTTCGGTCCTTCTATAGGTGTGGGTGTATTGGCACCTGTAGTCGAGAATAATGCGTTAAGTGCACAACCAATCGTCAGACTAACAAATGAGGAAAATACGGATAAACCAGAGCGATGCGCAGTTCGTGCCCAGCAGTTAAGTAAGTTGGTGTTTTCGATACAGAGTCATTCTCAATGCAGGAGTCATCGCAGCTGAATAATGAATTGAAAACAGCGGGATGTCGGCAGAAGTTAGCAAGAATACGATGAACACAATCCGATGTACGACGAAGGTTACAGAGGAGTATGCACCGGCAGCGAAAACGGTCGAAACTGCAGGATGCTGGAAGGGATAGAACTGACATTTCAGAAACTTCTACGGAAGCTGGAAAGAGAATCAGATCTCCCGAAGAGCACAAGGAAACCACAGCCATCACAGCCGCCCACTTACGCCAGAGTGACAAGGATGAACAACAGAGATGAGATGACTTGTGCAGTCATCGTTATCGGTAGTACATCCGGTAGGATTCCACCAGATCGTCGGTCCCAGGTGAAGCAGCGAATTCGCGACGTAACGCATGAGGGAAGTCTAAAGCAAGCAAAACCAAGATTTGGTCGTGGAGAAATGGGTGGTCTTCTATAGGGAGGAGAAGGAGGAAGGAATTCTCCTTGTGGTGGACATTGATCAAGTCTTCGTAACAAGTTTGGCTAAGAGTGAAGGCATGGCGTACTACGGGACCAAGGCAGTCTCTTTCAAAATTGGGAAGACTAGGAAAGGCAAATATCCTCATATTGAGCCATCAGGCAACGCAGTGGCAGGACACCAAATACCGCCTAACGAACTGGGGGCTGACGAGGAGACAATAGGATAAGCAAAGATCCTAGTACTAAAATATTAGGCAGTGCAGGGACGAGAAACTCAACAAAGCCTAATGAACAGGGATTCGACGATGGAATCATCACCTACTCCCAAGAAGATCATTTACTCAAGATTTGGAAGACTAGGATAGGCAAAAATCCTAATATTGGAAAGCAGGCAGTGTGGGAACGGTAGACTTAATACATCCTCGAGAACAGGAATCCGACGATGGAACCGTTACCGACTTTCTCAAGATTCGGAAGACAGGAATTGGCAGAGATCCTAATATTAAAACATCAGGCAGTGCAGTGACAGGAAACTCAATTCGGTCTAAAGAACAGGAAGCAGTCGATCATCACCCTCTGCCAAGATGCCCATTTACTGGAGGACCAATGGTTGGGGTCATCCAAATAAACCTCCACCGGAGATAGACACACGCTCTGTTGGAGAAAATTAGCCAAAGTAAGATCATACTGCCATAATTCAGGAGCCATGGACCATTTTATCTAAATTTCGGCTTGCCGACACCGCCACCCACGTCGGAGGTACTAATAGGGTGCGATGCGAACTCTTACCACATTTCGTGTGGTAGTACCAACATTAATAGGCGGGGCCAAGCCCCGCAGGATTCTTTTTAAATACTAACGATCTAATGACATTTAATATTGATAACACCGCTACCTACATTAATAGGAAAAGGAGGAGTTTTTAGATGTGACTATATGTTCGGAAAATCTAATCGATGAGGTTCTGGATCGGGTCTCCAAAGAGCACTCCTTCTCTGACCTTCGCTACATCACGTTTAGAATAGCACCGCGAGCGCCAAATTCGATAAGCTTCCGTAAAAAATTAAAAACCAACTGGACAAAATTCGAAAGACAAATCAGAAGAAGACTTGGGCAAGATAATTTAGATTGTCCAAGCATAGAATGCATTGACGAAAATGTCAGCACGATTTGGATTGCATTAGTAAGGTCTTTCGAAGAAAGTTGTCCTCTTCGAGAAAGTAAATTAGCCCAAGAAAAACTCGAATGACCTAGGGTTGGTGTATTTTTGGCAGGCGTAAAAACACTTCATGTTTTAAGTGTTTTTACCCCTTTCGACTACGTACTTTATTGATGCAATTAAAAATAGTAAAATAAGGTCAAACAGGTCATATTTTATGACATATTTCAACCAAATATGGCGTTGGTCAAATATTTTATATTGCAAACATATAAGTAATAAACAAAATGCATCCATTATCTTATACAATATATAAAAATCAATTTGTGTTTGTTTGTGTGTTCCTTATAGACTCAGAAACGGCTGAACCGATTTTCTTAAAATTTTCACAGATGGTGCATAATGACCCCGTGGTTAAAATAGGGTACTACATTTTTTGATATCTAAAGGGGGGCGGACCCTCCCCCTTACCCTAATTTTCAGAAACGCCAGATCTCGGAGATGGGTGGTGCGGTTTAAGCGAAGTTTTGTGTGCACTCATATAGTATCCTAAAAATAAAAATTTTGTATCCAAATTTCGGATAGGGTACCTAGGGGGGCCACCCCACCCTTAAACCTACCAAACATATATTAAGACCAATCACGACATCATGGGACTCAAATGAAAGGTATTTAGGATAAGAAAACGAACCTGATATCCAAATGTCGGACCAAGTGATAGGGGGACCACTCCAACCCCCAGAACACCCCTAAATCGAACATATTTACCGACCATGGCAATATGGGACTCAAATGAAAGGTATTTGCGAGTAGAATACGAATCAAATATATAAATGTGGGACCATGTTTCTGGGGGTCCACCCCATCTCCAAAACACCCCCCAAACAGGACTTATTTACTGACCATGGCAAAATGGGGCTTAAATAAAAGATATTTAAGTATAGAATTCGAATCTAATATCCGAATATGGGATCAAGTGGTTGGGGGGCCACCTCTCCCCAAAAATATCCCCAAGGCGACAAATTTAAGACCCTAGCAATATGGGGCTCAAATGAAAGATATTTGGGAGTAGAGCACGATTCTGATATCAATATTCGGGAAAAGAGTCTATGGGGCCACCCCACCCCCACAACACTACCGAAATAGGAAATATTTGCTGACTATAGCAATATGAGGCTAAAATAAGAGAGTTTTTAGAGGAGAATACGAATCCGATATATAGGTTTAAGGCCATCTCACTGAGTAGCCGGCTATCCCCCAAAACACCCTCCAAATCGGTAATTTTTGCCGACTATGGAAATATGGGGCTCAAATTAAAGGTATTTGGGAGTAGACCACGTATCTGATATCAACATTAGGGACCGACTGTCTAGGCGAAGTCCCACCACCATAACAACCCCCAAATAGGACGTATTTGCTCACCAAGACTATTTCAGGCTTAAAGAGAGTGGAACTACAATAAATATTTATAAGGAATAAGGAGTTTAAATGAGATCAGAAAAATAATTTGATATCCAATTTTGAGGGCAATGGCAATATGGGATTCAAATAAATGATATATAGTTATATGAGAATAGAGCACCTTGCTGATATATTTTTCGGGCTTAGTGTTTGGGGGACCACCCCAATCCCCAAAACACCCCTAAATCAGGCATATTTATCAACCATGTCAATGTGGAGCTCAAATGAAAGGTTTTGGGGGGGTAGAGCAAGAATTAATACCCACTTTTGCGACCAATTTTCTGGGGGTCTACCCCTTTCCCAAAATACCCCACAAACAGAATTTTTTTACTGACCATCGCAATATGGAGCTCAAATAAAGGTATTTGGGAGTAGAATACGAATTTGATATCCAAATGTTGGACCATGAATTTACGGCTTCACCCCTTCCCTAAAACACCCCCCCCCCCAAGGTTAACATTTTTCGACCATGCCAATATGTGGCTCTAATGAAAGTTATTTGAGATTATAATACGAATTTGATAACCTTGCCTTTTTTTGATTTGAAGTATAAGCAAATTTACACCTTACCCTCAGTTATGTACCAGATGATGGCTTTGAGATTGTGATCTGCCGATCTACGAATGAGACTTTGGGAAACTACTTTTTTATCCCATTATTTTAAGGACGCAATGGACTTAATTGAACAAGTGAGTCTTTTAACAAATTGCTAACTTATCCTAAGCAAACATTCAGTGCCGTATTAGTTTTGAGTAACCCTTTTGCTTACTTTAGCATTTTGCCTTGTCAACTCTTTTAATTTTCTTATTTTTATACCCTCCACCATAAGATGGGGGGTATACTAATTTCGTCATTCTGTTTGTAACTACTCGAAATATTCGTCTGAGACCCCATAAAGTATATATATTCTTGATCGTCGTGAAATTTTATGTCGATCTAGCCATGTCCGTCCGTCTGTCCGTCCGTCCGTCCGTCCGTCCGTCCGTCCGTCCGTCCGTCCGTCCGTCCGTCTGTCTGTCGAAAGCACGCTAACTTCCGAAGGAGTAAAGCTAGCCGCTTGAAATTTTGCACAAATACTTCTTATTAGTGTAGGTCGGTTGGTATTGTAAATGGGCCATATCGGTCCATGTTTTGATATAGCTGCCATATAAACCGATCTTGGGTCTTGACTTCTTTAGCCTCTAGAGTGCACAATTCTTATCCGATGGGGATGAAATTTTGCATGACGTGTTTTGATATGATATCCAACAACTGTGCCAAGTATGGTTCAAATCGGTCCATAACCTGATATAGCTGCCATGTAAACCGATCTTGGGTCTTGACTTCTTGAGCCTCTAGCATGCGCAATTCTTATCCGATCAGAATGAAATTTTGCACGACGTGTTTTGTTACGATATCCAACAACTGTGCCAAGTATGGTTCAAATCGGTCCATAACCTTAAATAGCTGCCATATAAACCGATCTTGGGTCTTGAATTCTTGAGCCTCTAGAGTGCGCAATTCTTATCCGATAGAAATGAAATTTTGCACGACGTGTTTTGTTATTATATCCAACCACAGTGCCAAGTATGGTTCAAATCGGTCCATAACCTGATATAGCTGCCATATACACCGATCTGGGGTTTTGACTTCTTGAGCCTCTAGAGTGCACAATTCTTATCCGATTGGAATGACATTTTGCACGACGTGTTTTGTTATGATACCCAACAACTGAGCAAAGTATGGTTTAAATCGGTCCATAACCTGATATAGCTGCCATATACACCGATCTTGGGTCTTGACTTCTTGAGCCTCTAGAGGGCACAATTCTTATCCGATTTGAATGAATTTTTGCACGAAGTATTTCGTTATGATATCCAACAACTGTGCCAAGTATGGTAGAAATCAGTCCATAACCTGACATAGCTGTCATATAAACAGATCTGGGGATTTGACTTCTTGAGCTTCTAGAGGGCGCAATTCCTATCCGATTTGGCTAAAATTTTGCATGACGTATTTTATTTTTACTTTCAACAACTGTGTCAAATAAGGTTCAAATCGGTCCATAACCTGATATAGCTGCCATATAAACCGATCTGGGATCTTGACTTCTTGACCCCTAGAGGTCGCAATTATTATCCGATATGCCTGAAATTTTGTACGATGGATCCTCTCATGACCATCAACAAACGTGTTTATTATGGTCCGAATCGGTCTATAGCCCGATACAGATCCCATATAAATCGTTCTCTCTATTTTACTTCGTGAGCCCCAATAGGCGCAATTCTTATACGAATTGGCTGACATTTTACACAGGTCTCCAACATATAATTTAATTGTGGTCCGAACCGGACCATATCTTTATATCGTTGTAATAGCAGAGCAACTCTTTTCTTATATCCTTTTTTGCCTTGGAAAAAGAACTCGACAAATGCGATCCATGGTGGAGGGTATATAAGATTCGGCCCGGCCGAACTTAGCACGCTTTTACTTGTTTTTACTCAGACAATCTTGTCATCCTAATGAAATTAGTAGCTAAGGAAGTTGCAAAATTTGTTTTGTAACCGTAATCGAAACTCACGTTCGAATTTCCAGACCGTAACAATCCCGCACAACACCCAGCCCAGCCCCTTGGTGCTTCAAGTATGCCTTCTTAATCTAAATTCAAAGTTTTACCGGCATTAGGTGGCTGCAGATGGGTTACAATTAGTAACACTTTACGATAACGTCGCCATGCTTTTCGCTACTAATTTAAATTTAAACTCTAAGGAGGGACCGCAGCATCTCCATGCAAAACCCACAAATATTTTCATGCCATCTAAAAACCGTGGGCAAGTGTGGATGAGACCAACTTTCCGTGGTATGTAACACGCCATCCGAATTCGATTCAATTCTCAGACGCCAGCAACAATGTCTGAGTGTGTGAGCGTGCCTGTGTAGCTGTGTGTATGTACAATTTAATTTAAACATTTAAATGCGTGCTGAAAATTCCACCACAATTGCAGAAACGCCACGAAATAAAAAAGTACGCGGATGTGGTGCAAAGGAGGTGGGTCACATAAAATCGCAAAACTGGAGCAGGGACAGAGCAAATAAAAAACCAACAAAAAACAAGTAAAAGCGTGCTAAGTTCGGCCGGGCCGAATCTTATATACCCTCCACCATGGATCGCATTTGTCGAGTTCTTTTTCCAAGGCAAAAAAGGATATAAGAAAAGAGTTGCTCTGCTATTACAACGATATAAAGATATGGTCCGGTTCGGACCACAATTAAATTATATGTTGGAGACCTGTGTAAAATGTCAGCCAATTCGTATAAGAATTGCGCCTATTGGGGCTCACGAAGTAAAATAGAGAGAACGATTTATATGGGATCTGTATCGGGCTATAGACCGATTCGGACCATAATAAACACGTTTGTTGATGGTCATGAGAGGATCCATCGTACAAAATTTCAGGCATATCGGATAATAATTGCGACCTCTAGGGGTCAAGAAGTCAAGATCCCAGATCGGTTTATATGGCAGCTATATCAGGTTATGGACCGATTTGAACCTTATTTGACACAGTTGTTGAAAGTAAAAATAAAATACGTCATGCAAAATTTTAGCCAAATCGGATAGGAATTGCGCCCTCTAGAAGCTCAAGAAGTCAAATCCCCAGATCTGTTTATATGACAGCTATGTCAGGTTATGGACTGATTTCTACCATACTTGGCACAGTTGTTGGATATCATAACGAAATACTTCGTGCAAAAATTCATTCAAATCGGATAAGAATTGTGCCCTCTAGAGGCTCAAGAAGTCAAGACCCAAGATCGGTGTATATGGCAGCTATATCAGGTTATGGACCGATTTAAACCATACTTGGCTCAGTTGTTGGGTATCATAACAAAACACGTCGTGCAAAATGTCATTCCAATCGGATAAGAATTGTGCACTCTAGAGGCTCAAGAAGTCAAAACCCCAGATCGGTGTATATGGCAGCTATATCAGGTTATGGACCGATTTGAACCATACTTGGCACTGTGGTTGGATATAATAACAAAACACGTCGTGCAAAATTTCATTTCTATCGGATAAGAATTGCGCACTCTAGAGGCTCAAGAATTCAAGACCCAAGATCGGTTTATATGGCAGCTATTTAAGGTTATGGACCGATTTGAACCATACTTGGCACAGTTGTTGGATATCGTAACAAAACACGTCGTGCAAAATTTCATTCTGATCGGATAAGAATTGCGCATGCTAGAGGCTCAAGAAGTCAAGACCCAAGATCGGTTTACATGGCAGCTATATCAGGTTATGGACCGATTTGAACCATACTTGGCACAGTTGTTGGATATCATATCAAAACACGTCATGCAAAATTTCATCCCCATCGGATAAGAATTGTGCACTCTAGAGGCTAAAGAAGTCAAGACCCAAGATCGGTTTATATGGCAGCTATATCAAAACATGGACCGATATGGCCCATTTACAATACCAACCGACCTACACTAATAAGAAGTATTTGTGCAAAATTTCAAGCGGCTAGCTTTACTCCTTCGGAAGTTAGCGTGCTTTCGACAGACAGACGGACGGACGGACGGACGGACGGACGGACGGACGGACGGACGGACGGACAGACGGACGGACATGGCTAGATCGACATAAAATTTCACGACGATCAAGAATATATATACTTTATGGGGTCTCAGACGAATATTTCGAGTAGTTACAAACAGAATGACGAAATTAGTATACCCCCCATCTTATGGTGGAGGGTATAAAAAACACAAACACACACACAAAGCACAACATTGCAGAGCAAGGGAAAAACGATTAAGCGTAATACAAGATAATATTAAGCCTAAAAAATGTTTTCTGGATTTTCTAGGACAAGTGATGGAATTTCATTATTGCGGTCTTGTGGTTTTCACGCTTGAATCATTACGAATTACTTCCATTGAGGTGAACTTTAATTTAAAAATCTTCTGAGATGTTGGCTTGACATTCAGTAAGTTGAATTCGTGTAATTAAACATTCTTATATTCCGGTGGGCCCAATGCTATCTAAATGTTTGCACACACACACACATTTATACACAAATATATTGTAGTGTGTTATAAAAATGCACACATTCACAAAGCTATTTGAAGCTGGAATTTAAATCAAGACAATGTGGAATTCATTGCTGGTAACTGTGATTATAAATCAACTGACTTTGGGTGAACGTCACTATTGGATATGAAGTTTAAAATTGATTTAAAATTGTTCCTGTGACTTCAAAATATATTGAGTTTGAGATAATCAAGGTCAGTGAAGGGAAGATTACCATAACTTTTCAACTATTGATATTTTTAAAATCTTTGATTGTAGCAAAGAGTTTATAATGGTCTGGTATTGTGTCCGCAATCAATTCAATTCTCCAATGTCTCATCATCTTCCCCACATGCCGCAACTTGCCTCACATATTCTATTTAAATGCGCTCGTAGTCCTACTGATCCCGTAATAATACATATAGGTCCAAGAGCGCATACTCTGCGACTAATGTGGGGTGAGTACAGAATGATCTGGGTCTGAGTCGAGTGGGTCTGACTGGGTAGTTAAACAAGTGGCGTGTGGTCTCGGGTCAAAGTCGGAGCACACATCCTGCATATTGGCATCCATCCTTGCTTCGTAGGAGTTGGGGCAGCTGCATCTTCCGGATCGTAATTGAGCGAGAACTACATTGGTTAGACGGGGGAGGTCCATTTCCTCAGGTGCGATGAGAGGCGGCCGTTCTCTTAGCACAAGATTCACCCGGTAGCTTTTCACCGCATATGCTGCCGTATCTGCATGAACCGCTTGGTATGCCCCTTGATCCAGAGGTTCCCTCTTGTAGCGCTGAACCTCTCGCTCTTCTTGATGAAGATCCACCTTGAGGCAAAATTGTAAATTGTGATTGCTGCCCATCGGCTCTGAGACCACGGATATGAAGAATGGCTCTCTTACTCGTCTTGTCACTCTCAATAAATTGATGGTTGAACAACCAGGCGCTTCTCTTCGGGTCAGTGACAGTTACGTCGTCGAAAATGACTGAGGTCTTAACATCGCTTCTACCGGGATTCGCTAGTGTCTTAAAAATAGACCACAGCTCGCCTAAATCAGTACCTAAGTTACATTGCTCCAAGTGTTCCAGCCACGAATGTTCGTCAACAACCCTGTTTACTTGAATTGGTGACAAATTTCATATCGGCCTTGCTGCAAAAATTGTCTACATCCGATTATTCAGTTAAAAGTTAAACTGTTGGGAAGTTAAGTACTTTCATTGATTAACCTTGATTGAAAAAAAATTGCTTATACACTTTAATTTTTATAACCACCACCGAGGATGGGGGTATATTCATTTTGCCATTCCGTTTGGAACACATCGAAATAACCCATTTCCGACCTTATAAAGTATAAATATTCTTGATCGTCATAAAAATCTAAGACGATCTAGCCATGTCCGTCCATCTGTCCATATGTCTGTTGAAATCACGCTACAGTATTTAAAAATAGAGATATTGAGCTGAAAATTTGCACAGATTATTTCTATCCATAGGCAAGTAAAGTTCGAAGATGGGATATATCAGACTATATCTTGATATAGCCCGATCCTCCGATTTAAGGTCTTAGGCCCATAAAAGCCACATTTATTACCCGATTTTGCTAAAACTTGGGGCAGTAAGTTGTGTACGGCCACTCGACGTCCTTCTTCTATTTGGCCTTGATCGGTTCACATTTGGATATAGTTGCCATATAGACCGATTTCCCGATTCAAGGTTTTGGGACCGTAAAAGTCGCATTTGCGATGTCGCCAAAATTTGGGACAGTGAGTTGCAATTTCGACCAGATCGGTTCAGATTTGGATATAGCGCCATATATACCGATCTCTCGATTTAAGGTCTTGGGCCCATAAAAGGCGCATTTATTATCAGATTTCTCCGGAATTCGGGACGGTGAGTTGTGTTAGGCTCTTCGACATTTTCTGCAATTTGGTCCAGATTTGGATATAAAGGGCGCATTTATTGTACAATTTCGCCGAAATTTGAGACAGTGAGTTGTGTAATGGCCTTCTGAACCTAGATCGGTTCAGATTTGGACATCGCTGCTGTGGTCTATCCACATTTATTATTCTCAATCGTTTAAATTATTTATTTTTTAACAAAATGGGTTAAGTTTTCATTTTCTATGTTAGTTTATATAACACTTTTGAGTTTTAAAAAATATGTTAGATTGAGTAGGCATTGGATTGTAAGTTTCTTTTCTTTTCATTGTACATAAAAATTTGATTGATTTGAAAAAATATAAGTGACGTGTCAGGAAGCAAAAATAAAAATATTCATAATTTTGTTAATTTTTTGCGATTTATTTCGTTTTGCACCTCAACCACGTCAATTGGTGACCCCGACTACACGTTAAAGCACATAAGACAATGTTTCATTCGCCAACCGGAAACGCCAGCAGAGCCCTAGATAATAATTTTGAAGAAATCATTCCTGGAATGAATTCACCATTGGCTCATGGTAATATTTCGTCAAACTCTATAATGGATGATCCGCTACCAACAGGCTCAGTGGAGGTTTCAAGAGTTTCAGTGAAAATTCCACCATTCTGGCGCAACAATTCAGCATTATGGTTCAAACAGGTCGAACGCCAATTTAAACCGTCTGGAATAACATCCGATTCAACCAAATTCCATACAATTGTTGGATCCATAGACGCAAGCGTTCTTTCGGAGGTAAGCGACCTTATTCTCAATCCTCCAGAAACAAATATTCATACATATTTGTATGAAGGGTCTCCAAGAGCGTTTCATGGATTCAGAAGAGAAGCGGTTGAAGCGTTTGTTGCGTGAAATGGAACTTGGCGATAAAAAACCATCAACATGAGATGATCTGTTTAGCCTCTGGTGAGGTTTCGAATGAACTTTTAAAAACTCTCTGGATGCAACGACTTCCGAAGCAAACTCAAGCAATTTTATCGGTAAGCAGTGAATCTTTAAGCAATTTGGCGGCTATGGCCGATAAGATTTCTGATACCGCGGAGTCATGGGATGTTAGTGCTATATCCTCAAGAAAACCGACAGAGTCGACACAAATTCAGGATTTAAAAGCCAGATATGAAAAAATAACCAAGAAGATCGAGGCACTCGCAAATCAATAAAGAAGCCGTTCAAAATCAAGAGACAGGTCGCAGAGTAAGTCACGTGATAAACCTTTTTGTTGATATCATTATAAGTTTGGTGATCGTGCTACCAAATGTGTCCGGCACTGCTCATTTGTGCCAAATTGTTCTCCGGAAAACTAAAAGGCTCCTCATCATCGGTGACGGATGAGGACTGCCAACAGATATGTCGCCTTTTTGTTCGTGATACAAACCTAAAATATGAGTTTCTCATCGGTACTGGTGCTGATGTATCTGTGTTCCTGGCTACCTCAACTGAAAAACGCCAAAACCCATCAAGTCTTGAATTAATAACAGCTAATCAGTCCCCTATTAAAACATTTGGTATAAAAACTCTTACCTTAAGTCTTGGCCTCAACCGAAAATTTACCTGGAATTTTATCGTTGCCAGTGCTAACAGACCAATAATTGGCGCTGATTTTCTTAGCCATTTTGGGTTATTGGTTGATGTAAAGAACAATCGTCTGATAGATAATACGTCTAGATCAGAAAGTAAAGCAACGTTATTTTCTGGATCTTTAAATTTTGTAAAATCAATTTCAAAAAACTCAGAATTTTGTAAGCTTTTTCTACAATTTTCTGAACTGACGCAAAGTGACAATTGTATTTCACCAGTAAAGCATTCTGTGAAGCATGTTATCCACACAGAAGGTCCACCGGTTTATGTAAAAGCACGAAGATTGTCCCCTGAGAAGCTAAAATTGTAAAGCGTGAGTTTGATTTGATCCTGCAACAAGGTATATGTCGTTCTTCGAAAAGTTCCTGGGCAAGTCCGTTGCATTTAGTCCCGAAGTCAAATGGAGAGTGGCGTCCATGTGGCGACTACCGTCGTTGAAATGCTGTTACCACTCCCGACCGCTATCCTGTTCCTCACATACACGATTTTGGACACATGTTGAGCGGTAAGCAAATATTTAGTGAAGTGGATCTTGTTAAAGCATATCATCAAATACCAGTTGAAGAATCTGACATTCCTAAGACTGCAATTATAACTCCATTTGGGTTATTTGAGTTTCATCGAATAAGCTTTGGACTTTGTAATGCAACTCAGTCTTTTCAGCTCTTCATACACGAGGTCATATAAGGTTTTGATTTCTGTTACGCCTATATAGACGATATCCTCATTGCGTCAAACAATAAAGAGGAGCACTTGGAACATCTCAGGAAATTATTTTCAAGATTTCGAGAGTTTGGTGTTACTAATAATTATTCCAAGTCGGTGCTCGGAGTTGCAGAAGTCGAATTTTTAGGATATATAGTCAATTCAGATAGTATCGAACCTCTGCCATCCCGCGTAGAAGCAATCATATGCTACAACTAGCTAGAAACTGAAAAAGAACTGCGAAGGTTTTTAGGAATGATAAATTTTTATAGACGATTTATTCCTAATGCAGCACATCAACAGTCAAAATTTCGTGCAATCTGTTCTGGAAATAGAAAGGGAACGAACGCAAAGATCCAATGGACTGAGGACTTACTTAAAGCTTTCAAGGAATGCAAGAACTCATTAGCTGATGCAGCTCTACTTGTTCATCCAAAACTCAAAGCTCCGACATTTTTGTGGATTGATGCATCGGATACAGGAATGGGTGGAGTTTTACAACAATTTATTAGCGGTGAGTGGAAACCCATAGCATTTTTCTCAAAAGACATTGAGCTCGTCTCAAATGAAATATAGTGCATATGACAGAGAACTTCTCGCAGCATACTCAGCACTGAAACACTTCCAATATTTTTTGGAAGGAAGAGAGTTCTTTATTTGCACAGACCACAAACCCCTAATATATGCATTTAAACAGAAACCGGAGAAGGCATCCCCACGGCAACTGCGACACCTTGATTACTTAGGGTAGCATACTGTCGACATAAGACATATTTCCGGAAAAGATAACACAGTTGCAGATGCATTATCTCGATTGGATGCAGTGTCATTACCATCACCTTTGGATTACAATGAATTGGCTCGTTCGCAAGAGTCCGACACAGAATTACAACAATTACTAAATGATAACATATCTCTTGCCTTGAAAAAAAAAGGTTGTCCCTGGTACGAATGTTGAAGTTTATTGTGATGTGTCAACAAAAGCTATACGACCATATATAACCAAACATTTTCTTATTGAATCACTACATGGAATATCTCACCCAGGCATCCGAGCAACAACAAGCATGATTAAAACTCGTTTTGTTTGGCCATCAATATCTAAGGACCTGCATGTTTGGACCAAATGTTGTATATCCTGTCAAAAGGCAAAGGTTAATCGTCACTTCAAGAGTCCTCTTGGAAATTTTGTGTTACCAGCGGAACGTTTTAAAAACATCAGCATCGATTTGGTTGGTCCGCTACCTCTACGTCAAAATTTCAGGTATGTTCTCACTTGTATTGACACATTTACCAGATGGACCGAGGCTATACCGTTGACAGACATAACAGCAACAGCCGTTGCTTCAGCATTTCTGTCAGGCTGGGTTTCCCGATATGGAGTTCTGTCATCTATTACAACCGATCAGGGAAGACAATTTGAATCTGCTCTTTTTCGAGAATTTTCGCGGTTATTAGGAGTAAATGTTACCCATACAACACCTTACCATCCGCAAAGCAATGGCCAAATTGAAAGATGGCATTGAACAATAAAGGCAGCTATCAAGTCATACAAGTCGCAGAATTGGGTAGAAATTCCTCCTGTAGTTATGATGGGTTTGCACTCGGCAATTATTGAAGATGTTGGTTATTCTTCTGCTGAAATGGTTTTTGGTACCAACCTCAGACTTCCAGTGAGATATTTAATAACGTCAACTCCAAATATTCAGACAATTGGATCGATGAATTTCATAATAATATGCAAAATATAAGACCAACTCCTGGAATAAAACATGAGAAGCATAAAATTTTTGTACCATGGATCTACTGAAATGCTCACATGGTTTTGTAAGAAATGATGCAGTTCGAAAACCTCTACAACCTCCCTACGAAGGCCCATTTCAAGTAATTTCGCGGAATAGTAAGATATTCAAAATTAGACGAGGCCAGGATGAAAAAGTTGTATTCATCGACCGGCTCAAACCCGCCTATCTCTCAAATGAATCAGAGCCAATTAAAGCTCCGGGTACTTCAAGCAATTTACAAGCAACGTCAACAATGAAATTACGATCCGGAAAGAAAGTATCATTTGCTCCTGGAGTATGAATTTCGTTTTCCCTAGGGAGGGGGTAATGTGGTCTATCCACATTTATTATTCTCAATCGTTTAAATTATTTATTTTTTAACAAAGTAGGTTAAGTTTTGATTTTCTTTGTTAGTTTATATAACATTTTTGAGTTTTAAAAAATATGATAGATTGAGTAGGCATTGGATTGTCATTTTCTCTCCTTTTCATTGTACAGATTGATTCGAAAAAATATTAGTGACGTGTCAGGAAGCAAAAAAAAAAATATTCATAAATTTGTTAATTGTTTCCGTTTTATTTCGTTTTGCACCTTAACCACGTCACTGCCATATGGGCCGATCTCACGATTTAAAGTCTAGGGCCCATAAAAGGCGTATTTATAATTCTTTTTCGCTGAAATTTGACACTGTGACTAATGTTAGGCATTTCGACATCCGTGTTGTATATGCTTCAGATCGGTCTATATTTGGGTATAGCTACCAAAAAGACCAATATTTTCTTCTACAAAATTGAACAATGACTTGTAGTTATTAGACCACTCAATGTCACTGCCGTATTTGGTCCAATTATGCAATTTTCACCGGATTTTGATGAAAGGTGGTTTACATATATACCCGAGGTGGTGGGTATCGCCCTGCCGAACTTAACGCCTTTTTACTTGCTTCCTTTCCTTTAGTAAAGAGAACACATTGTAAACGTATCAAGTGAAATTTGAATAAGAAGTAACAACGTAGAATTCAAAGTTGGAAAAAGGCAAATTTGCAATAAACACTATGTTTGCAACATATCTAAATATTTTATTAACGACCCCACAAATTTTATATTGTCATGTTTATATACACATATATCCTTGATGGTCATTAAATTCTAAGAGGAAAGTCTTAAAAATAAGCTCTCGAGCTGTTAACGACATCATTTGAACTTGGCAGATAGAGGCGTCATAAAATAATATGAAACAAATGCTGACCGAAATTTTTGACAAAAATACCTATTTCTGGCAGATGGTTTTCAAATCGGCTGTGAACGCAACAAATATCGTTTGGTGAAAAAAATTGTTGCATGAGGTTATTAAAAAACAAACATTATTATTAAAAACAAACAAAACCCTAAATCGGGAGTTGGGGATTTGTTTTGAAAAATCGAAGGATTTTTTGATAAAAATAATTGCATATGTTGTAAGCTATGAAAATCGAACTATAAATGCCTTTGTATATGTTGAATATCTCCAGAAGAGACATTGTTGACCTTAGCGAACTTTTTTTGAAAATATTTTTGGGCACCATAAAAAAATGGATATCAGTCCGCAAATAAAGATTTGGCAGTCGGAACACATGGCACATATAGAACATATATGGCATGTGGCACCGTCTTGTTAAACCATATGTCATGCGAGGAAAGCTCTTGCATTTTGGGCAAAAAATAAGTTGGATATAATCGCACGGTAGCGCTCACTATTCAAAGTTACGATACGATTCGCATCATCTTTGAAGAAGTGCAATCCAATTATGCCATCAGCCCATAAACCGCACCAAACTGTGATTTTTTCAAATGTATTGGTGGCTCTTGCAACGCTTCTGACTTATCTTCACCACAAAATCGAAAATTCTACTTATTTACGTACCCATGGAGGCAAAATAAGCTTCGTAGCTGAAGAAGAAGAATCGTGCGATGAACTTTCTTAGCAGAGCACGCATTTTGATAGTACAATACAATAATTTGCAAGCGTTGTCAGTTTATAAGACGACTTTTGGTTAAATTATAGACCAAACTGATGATGTTTGATATTGAAACAAAACACAAAACGTGCGTGAGCTGTTTACACAAGTGTTGCAAAAAAGATAATAGCTAAAAAACAATTAAAAGCGTGCTAAGTTCGGCCGGGCCGAATCTTATGTACCCTCCACCATGGATCGCATTTGTCGAGTTCTTTTCCCGGCATCTCTTCTTAGGCAAAAAAAGGATATAAGAAAAGATTAGCTCTGCTATTAGAGCGATATCAAGATATGGTCCGGTTTGAACCATAATTAAATTATATGTTGGAGACCTGTGTAAAATGTCAGCCAATTCCATTGATTCCATTGAACCATACTTGGCACAGTTGTTAGACATCATAACAAAATACTACGTGCAAAATTTCATTCCAATCGGATAAGAATTACGCCCTCCAGAGGCTCAAGAATTCAAGACCCAAGATCGGTTTATATGACAGCTATATCAGGTTATGGACCGAATTGAACCAAACTTGGCACAGATATTATATCATAACAAAAGACGTCGTGCAAAATTTCTACCAAATCGGATAAGAATTGCGCACTTTAGAGGCTCAAGAACTCGAGACCCAAGATCGGTTTAATGGCAGCTAGATCAGATTATAAACCAATTTTAACCATACTTGGCACAGTTATTGGATATCATAATAAAACACGTCGTGCAAATCGGATAAGAATTGCGCACTCTAGAGGCTCAAGACGACAAGACCCAAGATCGGTTTATATAGCAGCTATATCAAAACATGGACCGATATGGCCCATTTTCAATACCGACCTACACTAATAAAAAGTATTTGTGCAAAATTTCAAGCGGCTAGTTTAACTCCTTCGAAAGTTATCGTGCTTTCGGGCGCAATTCTTATTCGAATTGGCTATTATTTTACACACGTCTCCAACATATAATTGTGGTCCAAACCGGACCATATCTTGATATCGCTCTAATAGCAGAGCAAATCTTTTCTTATATCCTTTTTGCCTAAGAAGAGATGCCGGGAAGAGAACTCGACAAATGCGATCAATGGTGGAGGGTATAAAAGATTTGGCCCGGCCGAACGCTTTTACTTGTTTTTATACCTACCACCGAAGGATGGGGGTATATTCATTTTGTCATTCCGTTTGCAACACATCGAAATATCCATTTCCGACCCTATAAAATATATATATTCTTGATCAGCGTAAAAATCTAAGACGATCTAGACATGTCCGTCCGTCTGTCTGTTGAAATCACGCTAGTCTTCAAAAATAGAGATATTGAGCTGAAACTTTGCACAGACTTTTTTTTTGTCCATAAGCAGGTTGAGTTCGAAGATGGGCTATATCGGACTATATCTTCATATAGCCCCCATATAGACCGATCCGCCGATTTAGGGTCTTAGGCCCATAAAGCCACATTTATTATCCGATTTTGCTAAAATTTGGGACTGTGAGTTGTCTTAGGCCCTTCGACATCCTCCGTCAATTTGGTCCAGATCGGTCCAGATTTGGATATAGCTGCCATATTGACTGATTCTCCGATTTATGGTCTTAGGCCCATAAAAGCCACATTTATTATCCGATTTTGCTGTAATGGGGACAGTGAGTTGTCTTAGGCCCTTCGACATTCTCCGTCAATTTGGTCCAGATCGGTCTAGATTTGGATATAGCTGCCATATTGACTGATCCGCCGATTTAGGGTTTTAGGCCCTTCGTCTTCCTTCGTTAAATTGGCCCAGATCGGTTAAGATTTGGATATAGCTGTCATATAGACCGATCCTCCGGTTAAGGGTCTTAGGCCCACAAAAGCCACATTTATTATCCGATTTTGATGAAATTCGGGACAGTGAATTTTGTAAGGCCCGTCTACATCCTTCGTTAATTTGGCGCAGATCGGTCTAGATTTGGATATAGCTGCCATATAGATCAATACTCCGATTTATGGTGTAAGGCCCATAAAAGCCACATTCATTATCCGATTTTGCTAAAATTTTGGACAGTGAGTTGTGTTAGGCCCTTTGATATATTTCTTCAATTTTGTCTAGATCGCTTCAGATTTAGATATAGCTGCCATATAGACCGATTTCTTGATTTATGGTTTTGGGCCCATAAAATGCTCATTTATTGTCCGATGTCGCCGAAATTTAGAACAGTGAGTCAAGTTAAGCCCCTTGACAGACTTTTGCAATATCGCACAGATCGGTATAGATTTGGATATAGCTGTCATATAGACCGATATCTAAGTTTTATGTTTTGGGGCCATAAAAGACGCATTTATTGTCCGATGTCGCTGAAATTTGGCACAGTGAGTTTGGTTAGGCTCTTCGACGTCCTTCTTAAATTTTGCCCAAATCAGTCCAGATTTACATATAGCTGCCATATAGACCGATCTCTCGATTTAAGGTTTAGGGCCCATAAAAGAGGCATTTATTGTCCGATTTCGCCGAAATTTGGGACAGTGCTTTGTGTTAGGCTTTTCGACATGTTTATGCAACTTGGCCCAAATCGTTTCAGATTTGGATATAGCTGCCATGTAGACCAATATCTCGATTTAAAGTCTTGGCCCCATAAAAGGCGCATTTATAATCCGATTTCACTGAAATTTGACACAGCGACTTATGTTCGGCTTTTCGACATCCGTGTCGTATATAGTTCAGATCGGTATGAGTTATATGAGTATAAGGTATGCAATTTTCACCGGATTTTGATGAAAGGTGGTTTACATATATACCCGAGGTTGTGGGTATCCAAAGTTCGGCCCGGTCGAATTTAACGTCTTTTTTCCTTTTTTTTTTCTTCAATCTGTACATATGTATGATAATCGTGTATGACAATATTAATTCATATGAAATTATTTGTTAGAATAAAAAATTTGAAATTTTTATTATCAGAAAATTTAAATTTACAAATATTGTGCAAAATCTGGTTTTCTATGTCTGTGTTTCGAGCATATGACAAACAATCGCTTAAGAAAATTTTAACTGTTTTGAAAGCAATTGTTGGAATGCAATTGTTTAAATTTTTACTGCAAACTAATTTTAACGAACATATTACAATGCCTGTGCTTGAAAAAAATATAAAATTTCTTATTTTCAGCTATCAATTTATTTGTATATTGGCATTCAAATATACAATTCTTAATATTTTGTTTGCTATTCATTTCTCATAGGACTTAGACAAATGTTGCAATTTGGTGATAAGTCGTAAGGGATTATAATCATTACCGCCTTATCAAGAAATTCCATAGATGCGCTGCTTCTCATAGTATCAATTTGATTTAGACTTTTGTGAACAAGATTTGTTGTTTATTTCTATTAATTCTTAAAAATAATACTATAAATTATTTTTTTTTTTTTCAAAGTTCAAAGCACAGTTTGCTTCTTTATATACGCCTTTACGCATCTCGATAAAATATTTAAAAAAAACAAGTAAAAGCGTGCTAAGTTCGGCCGGGCCGAATCTTATATACCCTCCACCATGGATCGCATTTCTCGAGTTCTTTTCCCGGCATCTCTTCTTAGGCAAAAAATGATATAAGAAAAGAGTTGCTCTGCTATTAAAACGATATCAAGATATGGTCCGGTTCGGACCACAATTAAATTATATGTTGGAGACCTGTGTAAAATTTCAGCCAATTCGTATAAGAATTGCGCCCATTGGAGCTCACGAAGTAAAATAGAGAGAACGATTTATATGGGATCTATATCGGGCTATAGACCGATTGAGACCATAATAAACACGTTTGTTGATGGTAATGAGAGGATCCATCGTACAAAATTTCAGGCATATCGGATAATAATTGCGACCTCTAGGGGTCAAGAAGTCAAGATCCCAGATCGGTTTATATGGCAGCTATATCAGGTTATGAACCGATTTGAACCTTATTTGACACAGTTGTTGAAAGTAAAAATAAAATACTTCGTGCAAAAATTCATTCAAATCGGATAAGAATTGTGCCCTCTAGAGGGTCAAGAAGTCAAGACCCAAGATCGGTTTATATGGTAGCTATATTAGGTTATGGACCGATTTGAACCATACTTGGCACAGTTGTTGGGTATCATAACAAAACACGTCGTGCGAAATTCCATTCCAATCGGATAAGAATTGCGCACTCTAGAGGCTCAAGAAGTCAAGACCCAAGATCGGTTTATATGGCAGCTATATCAAAACATGGACCGATATGGCCTATTTACAATACCAACCGACCTACACTAATAAGAAGTATTTGTGCAAAATTTCAAGCGGTTAGCTTTACTCCTTCGGAAGTTAGCGTGCTTTCGACAGACAGACGGACGGACAGACGGACGGACATGGCTAGATCGACATAAAATGTCACGACGATCAAGAATATATATACTTTATGGGGTCTCAGACGAATATTTCGAGTAGTTACAAACAGAATGACGAAATTAGTATACCCCCCATCTTATGGTGGAGGGTATAAAAACTATCATAGCTTTACAAAAAATCTAATATAATTGAAGAAAACAGAAAAACTAATATTTATATGGGTCACTATACTAAATGACATATTGGAAACAAATTGAGCATCGTTTTCAACAGTTTATGTAAATACAATAAATGTGTTTAACAAATTAGGAAAAACATTCAAGTACGTATGACGATCTAATTCAGTAATTTGTAATAACATTAAGCAAATCTTGGTATTCTTAGAAAGTTATTGGTATCGCTTAGATCAGTTAAAAAATCTTTCAAAACAACTGCATTTTAACAAAATTTTAAGTCATAACTTGAGTTTTTTTTTAAGTTACACAAAAATATTAAAATTTAGGAAGTTTTATGAAAACAGTTTTAATATATAAATTCAATTTAAAGAAAATCAATTTTACGGATCGTTAAACTGAGAACAACGAAAGTTTTATCATGCGTTGCCTAGCAAACGAATATTTTACTAGTTAAATAGATTTTTGGTTTAGTAAAATTACCTACCAAATTCAAGTTTATGAACTATTTGCAACAATCTTAAGATGTGTAAAATTTATTTTAAACTTGCAATTTTTTCCTTGTTATATGCAAAATTTAACCAAACTATATTAAGATTGACTAACTTAACTGGAAAAAGTTTTTTAATTAATTTTATGAACCACTTTTTTCTGAGTTTATATATGGTTTTCGGTATATTCCTTTAAAGTGATACAACTTCAATATTTAACAAATGAAATTTACTTAAAACGTTTTCGACACATAAAAAAATGTGTAGGGAGTTAAAAAAAAAAAACGATTGGACCGCAATATACCACAGTACCTATATTTGTGGAATATTTCGGTCCAATCGGTTGTTAAATGAGGAAAATATTGTCAAAACTGTAAGTAAATCGAATAAGATTTAGATATAATGCTAATATATATGCATACCGGTCGCCGTGGAGCAGACATATGAAACCGAAAACCAGTGTTCAAATCCCGGCGTGAACATCAACAAAAAATTGATCGGTGGTTATCCCCTTACTAATGCTGACTACATTTATAAGGCAGTCATCGTCATTGATATGAGAGAAGTATTCCCTGTTCCTTAATGGAATGTTCATGGGAAATTTAGTATTTAGCAAATGCATATTAAACTATAGGGTAGAAATTAAACAACGACTCTATACCCTTACATAGAGCATGGCACTACATTATATAAATTTTATGGTTGTCGCCAGTATCTTACTTTGATTGTTCCATTGATTTTAATAAATCGGAGCAGACATGACCTACACTTTAAAGACCCTAGAAAAACAAAGATATTTTCGAAAAAATTTCAATCACGAAGTGCATTATTTTAAAGGGTAGTGTGTTTAGAGATATGGATTTACATATATAGCAACAAAGATTAAGAAAGTAGGTGTGCATAAAATCTCAGATCACTTATTCAAGCTTTAATAATCTTAATTTGAAATAAGGGGTTGGGAAAAAATTTGCATACAAGCAATACAAACACCATAATACAGAAAATATGTTTTTTTTTATTTTTTTTTGGTATCGACTTAAAAGAGGTCAAAAAATCCAAATGGGGCAAATACGCACAAAACTTTTTTGAACATACATATATAAAGTAGAGGATTCCCTGAATTAGAAAAAACAAGACTCGAAGGTTAATACGTTTAAATAGGCAACTATATCTCCATATTTGTCTAAACAAGTAAAACCGGGCCGAATATTGGAAACCCACCATCATGGATTCTGCTAAAAATTTATAAAAACTAAATTTAGTTGAAGGGCATAATTTTATTCTTCGAACCAAATTTCTGACAAACCAGCAAAAATTAAAGCTTCTAGGAACCGAACAAGGATGATCGAGAACCGGTTTACATGGGAGCTATATCAGATTATAGACTGATTTGATCCGTATTTAGCATAGTTGTTGGAAGTCGTAACAGAACATTGCCTGCAAAATTGCAGCCAAATCGGATAAAAGTTGCAGCTTCTAGTGGCTCAAGAAGTCAAATCGGGATATATATGTATATGGGAGCTATATCAGGTTATATACCGATTCAGGGGTACTCAACACAGTTGTTGGAAGTCACAGGAAAACACTACATGCAAAATGTCAGCCAAATCGGACAAAAACTTCGGTTTCCAGGCGCTCAAAAAGTCAAAACTTAAGATCGGTTCATATTGGAGCTATATCTAAATCTAAATCGATATGGTCCATTTTCAATCCCCAACGACTTATATCAATATAAAATATCTGTGCGATATTTTATATTGACGAGCTATCGTGAATTCGACAGACGGACGGACATGACTAGATCGACTCAGAACGTCGAGACGATCAGATATATATATATATACTTTATGGGGTCTTAGACTAATATTTCGAGGTGTTACAAACGGAATGACTAGATTAGTATATCCCTATTCTATTGTGGTGGATATAAAAACATTCGTCAATTCGTAAAGAAAGAAATTTAATATTTTACGACATAAAAATTTCTACTGCATCAAAATTTGTAAAATTAGTTCAACACCTTAAAAAATGGTTTTAAGTTTCGTTTGACCAATAATTATTCCGAAAAAATTCGTACAAATTATGCTAAATTGGCCAAGTAAAAGCGTGCTAAGTTCGGCCGGGCCGAATCTTATATACCCTCCACCATGGATCGCATTTGTCGAGTTCTTTTCCCGGCATCTCTTCTTAGGCAAAATAGGATAAAAGAAAAGATTTGCTCTGCTATGAGAGCAATATCAAGATAGGGTCCGATT
Organism: Stomoxys calcitrans; assembly: GCF_963082655.1. Taxonomy (NCBI): domain Eukaryota; kingdom Metazoa; phylum Arthropoda; class Insecta; order Diptera; family Muscidae; genus Stomoxys; species Stomoxys calcitrans. The sequence goes on along the minus strand of NC_081552.1, from coordinate 165,080,661 downwards.
TAGACCACAATTAAATTATATGTTGGAGACCTGTGTAAAATGTCAGCCAATTCGAATAAGAATTGCGCCCTTTGGGGGCTCAAGAATAAAATAAAGAGATGGATTTATATGGGAGCTGTATCGGACTATAGACCGATTCAGACCATAATGAGCACGTATGTTGATGGTCAAGAGAGGATCCGTCGTACAAAATTTCAGGCAAATCGGATAATAATTGCGACCTCTAGAGGCTCAAGAAGTCAAGATCCCAGATCGGTTTATATGGCAGCTATATCAGATTATAAACCGATTTAAACCTTATTTGACACATTTGTTGAAAGAAAAAATAAAAAGCGTCATGCAAAATTTCAGCAAAATCGGATAGGAATTGCGCCCTCTAGAAGCTCAAGAAGTCAAGTCCCCAGATTTGTTTATATATGACAGCTATATCAGGTTATGAACCGATTTGAACCATACATACGCAGTTGTTGGATATCATAACAAAACACGTCGTGCAAAAATTCATTTAAATCGGACAAGAATTGCGCCCTCTAGAGACTCATGAAGTCAAGACCCAAGATCGGTTTATATGACAGCAATATCAGGTTATGAACCGATTTGAACCATACTTGGCACAGTTGTTGCATATCATAACAAAACATGTCGTTCAAAATTTCATTCAAATCGGATAAGATTTGCGCACTCTAGAGGCTCAAGAAGTTAAGACCCAAGATCGGTTTATATGTCAGCTATATCAGGTTATGCACCGATTTGAACCATACTTGGCACAGTTGTTGGATATCATAACAAAACACGTCGTGCAAAATTTCATCCCAATCGGCTAAGAATTGCGCACTCTAGAGGCTCAAGAAGTCAGGAAGTCAAGACCCATGATCGGTTTATATGGCAGCTATATCAAAACATGGACCAATATGGCCCATTTACAATACCAACCGACCTACACTAATAAGAAGTATTTGTGCAAAATTTCAAGCGGCTAGCTTTACTCCTTCGGCAGTTAGCGTGCTTTCGACAGACAGACGGACGCACGGACGGACGGACGGACATGGCTAGATCGACATAAAATGTCACGACGATCAAGAATATATATACTTTATGGGATCTCAGACGAATATTTCAAATAGTTACAAACAGAATGACGAAATTAGTACACCCCCCATCCAATGGTGGAGGGTATAAAAACCAAAATAGTGGATGTTCATGAACCTACTACAACCACGTTAGATGGATTAAGACCATATTCTTCCGGAATATGAAAGAGAATTTTATACTCTTTCAAATGTTGCTTAATATTTTATTGGAGCTTGAAATTTCAATTTTGAATTAAATGACACTTTTGAGGTCGATTTCTCAACAGTGTGCCCTACGGACCCTGCATAAAAAAGTAGCCGCCATATCCTTGAACTAAAACTTGAATGGGGCTGTATTTTTTGATATGAGAAAAGTCTCTCTTGTTTCTGAATGGAATGTACATTTGAAAATATGTATGTATTTTAATGCAAATTTGCATTTTGCATTTGCAATGACCACATATACGTGACTAATACAACTAATATTACTGCATCAGAATTGTCGTCATATTCGGCTTGAGTATGCATATTAATTTGGTTTGCAATGCAATAATTTTCACATTTCGTTGGCTTTTTCTAAATCCCATTTTCTGGATAATTAATCTCACTTCATCATTGTTTCAGAATAATGTAAATGGAATAAGTAATCATCACCGTGTCATTACTGACTGAGTAAATGAAATTTATTCAATCATTTGCCTTTGATACAGCATTATCATTCCATCAAAGTACATTCGTGAGTGTGTATGGGGATGTTTGTTTGTGTCTGTGTGTTCATGGATGTGTGCTAATAAAATTATTCCATTAAACCCCATACGAAAATACCGAAATAAAATTGAATTTTTCTTAACAATAGGTTGAAATGAAAAAATCGAGAAGAAATATAGATTGACATGGATTCAACGATGAGCTATATATGCATAATCTGATAATTTTAAGAATATCTGCCCAGAAAGACTTATCACCAGGGATGCGGAGTTGGCAATTTTGACTCGGATCCGACTCCGGGAAAATTGCTCCACTCCGACCCCAAGCACTTAAAAATGCTATATTTTTTATACCCACCACCATATATGGGGTATACAAATCTCGCCAATTCTTTTGTAACAACTCGAAATATTTATCTTCGACCCATCAAAGAATATATATTCTCAACATTCTTTGTCACTTTAGCCATATTCATACGTCCGTCCGTTCAAGATGTAGTAGAAACCACTATAGCGTTCGAAGGAATATGGCTATACACATGAAAATTTCCATAGATATACTAGAAAATAAAAATAGTAAAAGGGTGCTAAGATCAGTCGGGCCGAATATAAAATACCCTCCACCAGTAGACTCGGTGGTGTCGGCTATTATAAAGTCGGCTCTGGCCGACTTTTACCTTTCCTTACTGGTTTCCAAATAGTGATAAATCAATTTGATTTTCGTGTGAGCGGGTCGAAGATTAAGATAAAGGCGTTTTTTTCTCGATATTGCAAAATTAATCTAAATGCGAACATACATCCGAAAGACTGTTTCACAAAGTTCCATGCTGGTGTTTCTAAAAACATTGCTAAAATGAACAAGTAACAAGTAAAAGCGTGCTAAGTTCGGCCGGGCTGAATCTTTTATACCCTCCACCATGGACCGCATTTGCCGAGTTCTTTTTCCGTCATTTCTTCTAAAGCAAAAAAAGGATATAAGAAAAGATTTGCTGTGCTCTTAGAGCGATATCAAGATATGGTCCGGTTCAGACCACAACTAAATCATATGTTGGAGACCTGTGTAAAATGTCAGCCAATTCGAATAAGAATTGCGCCCTTTGGGGCTCAAGAAGTAAAATAGAGAGATCGATTGATATAGGAGCTGTATCGGGCTATAGACCGATTCAGACCATAATAAACACGTATGTTGATGTTCATGAGAGAATTCGTTGCACAAAATTTCAGGCAAATCGGATAATAATTGCGATCTCTAGAGGCTCAAGAAGTCAAGATCCCAGATCGGTTTATATGGCAGCTATATCAGGTTATGAACTGATTTGAACAGTTATTGGATATCATAACAAAATACTTCGTGCAAAAATTCATTCAAATCGAATAAGAACTGCGCCCTCTAGAGGCTCAAGAAGTCAAGACCCAAGATCGGTTTTTATTACAGCTATATCAGGTTATGAACCGATTTAAAACATACTTGGCACTGTTGTTGGATATCATAACAAAACATGTCGCGCAAAATTTCATTCCAATCGGATAAGAATTGCGCACTCTAGAGGCTCAAGAAGTCAAGACCTAAGATCGGTTTATATGACAGCTATATCAGGTTATGAACCGCTTTAAACCATACTTGGCACAGTTGTTGGTATCATAACAAAACACGTCGTGCAAAATTTCATTCCAATCGGATAAGAATTGTGCACTCTAGAGGCTTAAGAAGTCAAGACCCAAGATCGGTTTATATGGCAGCTATATCAGGTTATGAACCGATTTGAACCATACTCGGCACAGATGTGGGATATCATAAAAAAACACAACGTGCAAAATTTCATTCCAATCGGCTAAGAATTGCGCACTCTAGAGACTCAAGAAGTCAAGACCCAAGATCGGTTTATATGGCAGCTATATCAGGTTAAGGACTGATTTGTACCATACTTGGCACAGTTGTTGGATATTATAAAAAAACACGTTGTGCAAAATTTCATAATCGGATAAGAATTGCGCACTCTAAAGGCTCAAGAAGTCAAGACCCAAGAACGGTTTATATGGCAGCTATATCAAAACATGCGCACTCTAGAGGCTCAAGAAGTCAAGACCCAAGATCGGTTTATATGGCAGCTATATCAGGTTAAGGACTGATTTGAACAATACTTGGCACAGTTGTTGGATATCATAAAAAACACGTCGTGCAAAATTTAATTCTAATCGGATAAGAATTGCGCACTCTACAGGCTCAAGAAGTCAAGACCCAAGATCGGTTTATATGGCAGCTATATCAAAACATGAACCGATATGGCCCATTTACAATACCAACCGACCTACACAAATAAGAAGTATTTGTGCAAAATTTCAAGCTGCTAGCTTTACTCCTTCGGAAGTTAGCGTGCTTTCGACAGACAGACGGACGGACATGGTGAGATCGACATAAAATGTCGCGACGATCAAGAATATATATACTTTATGGGGTCTCAGACGAATATTTTGAGTAGTTACAAACAGAATGACGAAATTAGTATACCCCCCATCTTATAGTGGAGGGTATAAAAACGTGTTAAGTTCGGCCATGCCGAACTTTGGATACTTACTCACTACTCCTCTACTATATTCATAGTAATATGCAAATGGGGGCTGGTCTGGATCATATTTGATTTAGGTCGCGAGAATTCATATAAAAGTCATTATTTCGGCGGAATCGGGAACAAATCCGCTTTTTATGGGACCCTAAATTGGAGGTCGGTTTATATGGCAGCTATATCTAAATATAGTCTGATCTGGACCATATGCTGGTCGGAAGATGGGAGGCTTAATAAAAGTCACTGTGGCAAATTCCATTGAAATCGGATAATAAATGCAGTTTTTATGGGGTAAAGGCACTCAATCGGAAGATCGGTCTATATATGGCAGATATATCTAAATATTGTCCAATCTGGACCATATTGGGGTTTGATGTCGGAAGACTTAAAACCACTCACTGTTTCAAGTTTCAGCCAAATCTGGTTATAAATGCAGTTTTTATGGGTGCAACACCTTCAATCGGCAGATCGCTCTATATGCCAGTTATATCTGAATAGAGACCGATCTATACCATATTTAATAAACTTACTATTTGAAATTTCAGCGAAAGCGTATAATAATTGCGGCTTTTATGGGCTCGGTCTATATGGCAGCTATATGTAAATGTGGTCCGATATAGGCCATATTCGGTATACATATTGGGACCCCTAGTACAACATAGTGTTTCAAATTTCAGCGAAATCGGACAAAAGTTTTGGATGCATTTATTGAATTTCGTTAAATTTCTGATTTTCGACGCTTTAATTGTACCCCAAGGAATGACCTTGACCAACGAATAAAACTATTTTAACAATGCTCATCTATTCATTATTTCATGCGAAATCCGTTTTAAAATATCTTTCTCCTAACTCTTGCTAAAATTTTTCTAAGACAACTCTATTTTAGAGTATTTTTCTACACATTCGGCGTTAATGGGTTAGGTTGGTTTAGGTTTAAGTGGCAGTCTGCCATCAGACTCACTTAGACGTTTTCGTCCTTTGTGATACCACACTGACTGCCAGTGCGGAACACACACGCAGAAGAGAAGGTGTTCTATAGTCTCTTCTTCCTCGATGTCCTCACAGCTTCTGCAAAAGTCGTTACAAGCAACCTTCAGTCTGTCAGCATGTTTTCCGATTAGACAGAGAGTGACCTGTGATGACGTACACAATGACTGAGACGTCAGTTGCTGCCAGTGGCAGCAAGGCGGTAGACCTCTTTAAGTCTAGATTAGGCCACATAGTTTTGGAATGCTCACAGCCCCCTCTTTGTAACCATGTATCATTCGTTGTCCTTCGGGCCTGGTCCTGAAAACTTAGTTTACATGTCGGCATACCCACAGATTCCAGTTTCCCTGGAATGTGTAAGATTGTTCCTAGTCTCGCAAGCTCGTGCACTTTATAACTCCTGGGATATCTCTGTAGCCCGGTACCCAGAACAGGTTAATTTTGAACTGTTTAAAGGTCTGCGACAGTCGAGGCCGGTTTTTGTGTTCAGAAATACGTTCTCCAGGGATTTGATGGCTGTCTGAAAAGATATTTATGCCAATCGATGTTAAGACATTATATCTTAACCATTCTACCACTTCCTCAATTGCAAGGATCTGTGCAATAGTCGGGTAACCTCTTCGATATGAATAGTTCTGTGTCTTCAGAGTACACCCCAAAGCCCACCTGGTCGTCTAGTTTGGAACCATCCGTATAAAAGTCTATCTATTACCAAAGGGTTCTATCGGAAATAGTGGTACAGTATATTTTATCATTAATGGGTTAATTGAATGTTCGTGCAATATGCAAATTGTAAAGAGTGTGCGGATTCTAATCCGCCCCACGCCCAACTATGGACATACACCAGAGCCAGTAAACGGTTTGTTGTATGCTCTTAATCCGAAAAATATACCAGAAATTATGAATGTCATGTCATTTTTTGTCCTTACATTGTTTTAAGTCTAATGTTGTATACGGGCCCAAGTACAGGAGTCTGTAAGCTGCGAAAGCCGTACTTTGACAAAAGAAATGTTCCAAGGTCTCACAATCTTCCCCACAAGCCCTAGATATGCTAACATTTGCCTCACCTATTCTACATTAGTGCGACCGTAGTCCTATGTGACCTATTATGATACGAAAGACATATAAAGCTCATTTCTGCTTCTTCTCTGTAATAGCTCACGATCCGTATCATCTCTATGGACCCGATCAAACCAATACTGGTCTAAGTTTTAGATGAATGTCTCGGTTCACACATTATACAAGGTCCCTTGATATCACTGCATACATGCAAAGGCATGCAGATTGTATCTGAGAAATTACCTGGATGTTCTCTTCTTTATCATGATATCCACTATACGCTCCATGGTTTTGTGTAGAAAGGACTTAAGGTTTACTGGTCTATAAGCTTTTGGTGTCGCATTGTGGAGATTACAGATAACAAGTTAATACTTGCAGATTTTGAGCCAGTCTGATATATCCTCCACTACTGGTCGAGTATGGCAAGTTGTTTTTAGTCTGTAATCGAAATCTTTGTCTTTAACTCTAAACACAAAATTTCCCTTTTTTTACACAAACAAGTTATATAAGTTGAATTTCGTACAGCGAACATCTAAACATTAATCTAACCGATATTTTTAAGTTCAAATACGCCAAAAAGGTGAATCGCAAAACATCCTTAGTGATCGATTAACAGATGTTGAAAAAGTTTTCTATTTATATTGAACCCAGCAGATCTGAATCTGAAATTGGACTGTTTTCCATAAAAGTTAATGACCCCAATAAGTGCAATGTGGAAGGAAAAATCCAAAATTTCTATTTAAGATTTACTGCCACTTCGATTAGTTTACCAAATTTTGGTTGTGTTTTAAGAAAATGCCACTAGCATCCTAAGATTTTTTTTTTTTAATTTAAAAACTTTAATGAAAATTAAAATTTTTTATTACATTTTAATCTGCAAATGCATTTGAAAGTCGTTACAAAGTCTTTGCAGATTCTTAAAAAGTTGTGCAATGACCTACTTATCCATTAGAAGGCCTCGGTGAATGTTTCGTTACACTCTTTTGTCTCGCAACTATAAAAAAGAACAAACAAAACACTCACTACAAACAATACAATGCTACTATGTCGACATCAACTCCAACTTGGTTCAACGTTGCGTCAGCTAAGGCCTTTCAATGTTTGGCAAATACCAGCCAAAGCCACACAAAAGCAGCAACAGAACTGCAAAGAGCAACTGTGGCTTTGCCATTCAGCCAGATAAAAATCGACTTTCATCTTTACATCCGCCGTACTTATTCGCCTTTTTCACATGGGAAGAGGGATTTCGACGAGCACAAACGGAATATGATACTGCTACCACAGAAAAAAAAAATAGCAGGAGATGATTCCTTTAACATCCTGACAACAAAAAACGTATGCCTTTGAGCGCTAACACATACAACAGCTTCTCCTGTTTGGCTGTAGAGAACTGTCTTCATAGTGGGGCAATATCTGAGTTGTACTCAGCATGATAGTGATGCCGTGTACCTCTTGCCACAATAAAATGTGGTAACGAAACTAAAGCCAGTTAAATGGGTATAATGTTCCAGGAAACAAATTTATGAATGGAATGAGCTCCACAATGGCGTTGTTTAAGTTTTTATTTCCCTTTTCGGATAATGGAGTCATTATGTTTCAATGCTTCTTTTCAAATCGTCACATTTCTTCTATTATAATAAACCTCTGTGTTTTAAAGCTTAAAGAACTTTTCAACGCAAACTATACCAAGCGATTAATTGTATGTACATTTTATTAAAAATTGCACACTTCAGTGTACAACGAATAACAAAAAATCGCCTTTTCAAGTAACTTATATATATAATTTTTTCAAAAAAATTATTGGTTATATTAATAAACAAGTGAAAGTGTACTAAGTTCGGCCGGGCCAAATCTTGGGAACCCACTACCATAGGTTCTGCTAAAAAGTTATACAAGTAGTAGTAGTTTATTTATTATTATATCTATTTTCTTATTACAATTAATGTTTTTAATCACAAAAATGCTTTTAATAATAAACAAGTAAAAGCGAGCTAAGTTTGGCCGGGCCGAATTTTATATACCCTCCACCATGGAGCGCATTTGTCGAGTTCTTTTCCCGGCATCTCTTCTTAGGCAAAAAAGGAAATAAGAAAAGATTTGCTCTGCTATTAGAGCGATACCAAAATATGATCCGGTTTGGACCACAATTAAATTATATGTTGGAGACCTGTGTAAAATGATGGTCATGAGAGGATCCGTCGTACAAAATTTCAGGCAAATCGGATAATAATTGCGACCTCTAGAGGCTCAAGAAGTCAACATCCCAGATCGGTTTATATGGCAGCTATATGAGGTTATGAACCGATTTGAACCTTATTTGACACACTTGTTGAAAATAATACGTCATGCAAAATTTCTGCCAAATCGGATAGGAATTGCGCCCTCTAGAAGCTCAAGAAGTCAAGTCCCCAGATCTGTTTATATGACAGTTATATCAGGTTATGAACCGATTTGAATAATACTTGGCACAGTTGTTGGGTAGCATAACAAAATACTTCGTGCAAAAATTTCATTCAAATCGGATAAGAATTGGGCCCTCTAGAGGCTCAAGAAGTCAAGATCCAAGATCGGTTTATATGACAGCTATATCAGGTTCTATACCGATTCGAACCATACTTGGCGCTGTTGTTGAATATCAAAGCGAAATACTTCGTGCAAAAATTCATTCAAATCGCATATCATAACAAAACACGTGGTGCAAAATTTCATTCTAATCGGATAAGAATTACGCACTCTAGAGGCTCAAGACCCAAGATCGGTTTATATGGCAGCTATATCAAAACATGGACCGATATGGCCCATTTACAATACCAACCGACCTACACTAATAAGAAGTATTTGTGCAAAATTTAAAGCGGCTAGCTTTACTCCTTCGGAAGTTAGCGTGCTTTCGACAGACAGACGGACGGACGGACATGGCTATATCGACATAAAATGTCGCGACGATCAAGAAAATATATACTGTATGGGGTCTCAGACGAATATTTCGAGTAGTTACAAACAGAATGACGAAATATATATACCCCCCATCCTGTGGTGGAGGGTATAAAAATATTTAAATTATATGACACTAGCTTTTCTTAGCCGTTCTTTATTTACTTTTGTTTTTTCGTTTATTTATTTACTTTTGTTTTTTCGCTATGAATACTAAGTAAATTAAGTAAATTTCTATATCTCATTGCTTGAGTTATATATGTACTTAAAGTGGTCCAAGAGCCATCAAATTCACCATTCAATGCAGAAATATATTCATTCATGTCGATGTTAGATTTTCCCAAATATCTTATCCTGAATTCTCCTAGAATTGGACATCTTACTTGACAGCGAGGCGCACATATGAGCAAGTTCTTAAAGCAAGGAAACATCAGTACAATCAAGAGTTGGTAGAAAAGATTAAGCAGATTTACGATTCAAAACTTGTGGAAATTTGTGAGAGAGGTGGAAGGTCAGAGGTATACTCGTGGGGTGGAAGTAACAACAGATATGTTCATGCCATACTTCAAGCATCTACTTAACATACTGAGGACATACAATATGCCCATTACTGATTGTGGATGAAGATTTGGATACAACAATTTCGGTGAGCAAGCTTCAAAAAATCCTTAGAAATACAAAGGATAATATTGGGTTGCCCAAAAAGTAATTGCGGATTTTTTAAAAGAAAGTAAATGCATTTTTAATAAAACTTACAATGAACTTTAATCAAATATATAATTGCCATTTTGTTCGATAACCTTTTGCCATCTTCCTGGCAAATTTAGTATTCCACGCTCATAGAACTTCTGGCCTTTATCTGCAAAAAACTGAACCAAGTGCGATTTTATAGCCTATCTCACGCCTATCTCACGCTCAGTTACATGACGATCCAATTCGATTAATGCCTTGAATTGGTCATCACAACTTCATTTGGCCGACCGAAAAATCTGCAATTACTTTTTGGGCAACCCAATACAACGCCAGGAACAAACAGAGTTCCCTACGAATTTTTTAAAAACGCTCCCATTTCGTTTCTTGAAGAAATGACAAGAATCTTAAATGGTCTTTTCAATGCACCTCGAAGAGATAAATCGTTAAAAGTTAGTGTGATCTTCCCAATTTAGAAGAAAGGAGAAGGGCATAACTTTATTATACATACAAAACTTCGATCAAACTAGCAAAAAATAAGCTTCTAGAAACCGAACAAGGATAATCGAAAGACTGGTTTATATGGGACCTATATGGGGCTATTGATTGATTTGGACCGTACATGGGACAGTTGTTGACTGACTTTCTGAAATTATAAAAAAATGGTTGGAAAATGTTTTTATACTCAAGATATCTGAAATAATAAATGCCCAGCTTTTGGTTATATATGGGTAAATACCCGGGTATTTATCCAATTTACAGGGTAAACTCTTTTTGGGTATTTACCCAATTTACAGGGTACATACCTTTTGGGTATATACCCATCGACCATCTCTACAAATCGGAATACCGGTTTATATGTGAGATATATCAGATTGTGAACCGATTTGGAACTTACTTGACACAGTTGTTAAAAGTCATTACAGAACACTATCTGCCAAATTGTTACCAAATAGGACTGAAATTGTGGCTTCCAGGTGCTCAGGAAATCAAATCGGGATTTCTGTTTATAGGGGAGCTTTATCCAAATCTGAACCGATATGGCCCATTTGCAATTCCCAGCGACTTACATCAGGAGCCCCGGTAGCCGAGTTGGTAGCGTTGTATTACCAGTGCAGCGGTCGTGGGTTCGATTCCCGCCAGAAGCCTTGGTCTGATGCTAATGTGGTATCATAATGGACTTAAAAAATTGTCTAAGTGAGTCTGTAAAGGACTGCCATTCTTACCTAATCGAACCTACATCAATATTGAGTATCCATGAAAAATTTCAAGCTGCCAGTTTTAAGCGTTTGACCGCTATCGTCATTTCGGCAGAAGGACGGACGGACGGTTATGATTAGATCGACTCAGAATGTCGAGACGATCATATATATACTTTATGGGGTCTTAGATCAATATTTCGAGGTGTTACAAACGGAATGACTACGTAAGTATACCCCAATCCTATGGTGGTATGCATAAAAATATTTTTTTTTTTTGAAACGCATACCCTTAATTTTTGTTTCTTTTGATACCAAGAAGCAATATACGAAATATTATGTTTCTAAGGAATCTAGTTGAGTATTTGAGTTCCTAACAGGTTATTGGTAATCTAAATATACATTTATATGGAATTTATTACAAAACCACAAACAGTTTCCTGCACCACTATTGAGGCTGTGATATAATGTGTAGTTGGACTCAGAAATTCCTGCTCATTCGGGTTAGCCATGTCCGTCTGTCCACATATCCATTCTGAATTGATAGTCCGTCTGAAGATTTTTATTGAATTTGTAATTTTTTTACCCACCTTCGTTTGCAACACATCGATGTATCCATTTCCGACCCCATAAAGTATATATATATCCTTGATAGTCATAAAAATCTAAGACCATGTCCGTCCGTCTATTGAAATCATGCTACAATTTCAAATTTGCCCATGAACATTCCATTTAACAACTTAGCCGAATCAGCAGGAATTTCTAAGTCCAACTATGCATTTTATCACAGCCACAGAAGTGGTGCAGGATACAACTTTCTAAATACCATGATTTTTGAATTTCCTAAATTCACTTCCATACTCCACAAGCTGCATTAGCTTTCGAAATTATTTATCATATTTTGCATTAGGGTTTCCTCATTTGCGATTATTACCCGTACAATATCATCCGCGTATATCAATACCCTGATATTAATTTCATCCAATTTTTATACCGCAACCGATGGAGTCATGCAAATCATTTAGATATATGTCAAAAAGAAAAGGAGACATAAGACAACCTTGCTTTATTCCGGTAGTTGTTACAAATTCCTCTGATAATTCCTTTCCAGTCCATACAGGAAATTCGGGTTTCTCCCGACCCAAAGGTTCATGGGTCGGATATCTGGAATAGTCTCCAATGCCCTAGTGGACGTTGTCCTGATCACTCCGCCTATGCCAAGACCACATGTTCCTAACCTGTTGTATTATCCTTACGTTGAACTTTTTCTCCATCGTGGTCCACAAAACCACTGAGGCCTAAATAAGTAACAATCTAATCACACTCCCTCAGAATCAGTGGATTTGCTTGGATTTAGGCCACCATTTCGATCTTATGGTCCGTCTACCAATTGCCAAACATCTGTGAGCCTTCCCGGTAGGGTTCTGAATGTGACACCTCCAATTCAGTTTTCTGTCCAAGTATTTGACCTCGTCAGGCACCGAAATCGTTCTTTTGAAGAAACGTGGTGAGTCATATTCGCCCACTTTCGTCTTCGTCGTAAACAAGCAGATTTAAGTCTTCTCTCGGTTAACATTGAGACCAAAAGGTCAAGCCTCGTCGTATGCCATTTCAGCTTTTCTACATACCAGATTGGGATCCTTATCCCTTGGAAGTATTATAACATCGTTACGGCAGCTCGCAGACTTAAACGGTTGAAAGATTCGTAAGGATTCCTTTACCTCTGTTATAGTAAAACTTTGATCAACCTAATTATTCCAAGATTCCGGTGTCTCTGTGAGTCCCGTCGTATTCTGTGCCAAAAACATGAGTGAGTTAGTATGCCTTCCTCTCATGAATAGTCCTTGGTGCTGTGTGCCTGAAATTCGGCCCGGCCAAGCTTAGTTCGTTTTTATTTAATTTGTTTTACGAATTTTATGAATCTTCCTTTTGAGACGTATATCATTTGGAAATTGTTCGAGATGTAATTTTCACTTTCGTTCATAACAGATTCTTTAAAAGATATGAGAATATCTTAAGGGTTCGCTTGCCATCCACATATTATGTCACATTTTAAAATAGCAAGCCAACGTCACTTAGAATTATTGGAATATTGCACATATTTGAGTGCATGCAGAGGAAATTTGAAATGCTCATAATATGTAAGTAAAAATTGTGCAGTTGGTTGGGGAAGTTGAGCTTACCCATTCATGTACCCTTCACCATTTCTTCGAAATTTCTCGAATAATTTTATCCTCATGGTGAATGAAAAGTTGATAATTCTGTGGAAGTATTCACAATCCCTGGGGTGCAGAGCTCACCCTTGTGAGAATGATGGACATCCTATAGTACAGGAATTCACGAGGGAACGCATGATTGAAGACTTAAGAAGCCTTAAAAAAAGCCAAGAGTTGGCCGTGTAGAAATGGGAGGTCCTATACAGGGAGGAGAAGGAGGAAGGAACTCTCCTTGTGGTGGGCATTGATTAAGTCTCCGTGACAAGTTTGGTTAAGGCTACTACTACGACAGGATAGGCAAATATCCTCATATTGAGCCATCAGGCGGTGTAGTGGCGGGCTACTCAATATCGCCTAATGAACATGGAAGCCGATGACGAAAAAATTCCGTCTTTCTCAATATTGGGAAGACTAGGATAAGCAAAGATCCTAATACTAAAACAACAGGCAGTGCAGGAACGAGAGACCCAACACAGCCTAACGAATAGGGACCGGACGACAGGCCCATCACCGATTTCATTCGATTCGGAAAACTAGGGTAGGTAAAGATGCTAATATTGAAACATTAGATAGGGCAGCGACAGGAGTCCCAATGCAGGCTAACGGATAGAAAGCCGAAGATGGAACCATCACCTACTCCCAAGAAGCCCATTTGCTTAAGATTTGGAAGACTAGTATTGACAAAGATCCTAGTATTGAAACATTAGGCAGTGCAGGGGCGAAAAATTCAATACAGCCTAATGAGCATGGACCCGACGATGACACCATTACCGACTTTATAAAGATTCGGAAGACAAGGAGAGAAGGAACCTAATAAGAAAACATCGGGCAGTGCAGTGACAGGAAAGTCAAAACAGTGTAATAAGCAGGCAGCGGGCGATGAGATCGTCACCCATTGCCAAGGAGCCCATTTACTGGATTGAGGTTATCCAGATAAACCTTTACCGTACCGAGACAACCCTGCTCTGATGGAGAAAATCAGCAAGGGCAATATTCTTATTGCCTTAATTCAGGAGCCACGGACGACCCGGAACAAAGTTTCTGGATAAACCATATGAACTACCAATTATTCTATGCCGAGAACATGCGTTATTTATCATAAAAATTTTAATTACATATTTTCCTAAGAGTTGTCAACGTCGGATTCGGGTCGACGGAGTCCGAGTTAAGGGCGTGAGCAACTATCGCGCATGTAACACTGTGCAATAGCAAAACGGTCGGTAGGACGGCGAGATACGGATCGGGACAAGACGAGACTATTACTGAAAGTAAGTAAGAAGGATGTATCATTACGGGACAAATGGGTTTAAGAGCTCATTTATGCAAAATCGGTGCGGCAAGTGATAGCTGGTGTAGGGCATGTGAGGAAGATGAAGAGACATTGGAGCGTTTTCTATATCATTGCCCGGCTTTCGAGGCTAACAGACTCCGGTATTTAGGTGGGACCACAATATTAGACATGAACCAACTTAGGGGCGTGTTATGGAAAACAATAAAGAATTTTGTAAGTAATATAGATTTTCTTTTTCGAGGCTACTTTTTGGTACTTAGAGCGCACAACAAGCCGATTGCTGGCTTAGGTGTATGTCCAATGGACATTGCCCGTAGTGACATGTGGTGGATAAATAAACGCACCCTCTTTTTATACCCACCACCATAGGATGGGGATATTCTAATCTAGTCATTCCGTTTGTAACACCTCCAAATAATCGTCTAAGACGTCTCATGAAGTATATATATTCTTGATCGTCTCGACGTCCTGAGTCGATCCAGTCATGTCCGTCTGTTGGTTTTTCGAAATCACGATAGCGATCGAACGCGAAGGGCTAGCAGCTTAAAATTTTGCACAGATACTAAGTATTCATGTAGGTCGTTGGGGATTACAAATGGTCCGTATCGCTTCAGGTTTAGATATAGCACCCATATAAACCGATCTCTCGATTTGACTTCTTGAGCCCCTGGAAGCCGCAAATGACTTCCAACATCTGTGCCAAGTATGGTCCGGTCTCTCGATTAACCTTATTCGGTCCCAGTAGCTTTAATATTTATTTTTTCGGCCCGGCCGAACTTAGCACGCTTTTACTTGTTTAAACGTAACCTAACCAAAGTAATAAAATAAAGAAAATGTGATCGAATGTTTACAGAAATTCAATAATCGAATAAAAGTTAATTTTTCAGATTTTATAAGTAGAACATCTGTGTATGTTTATGGGTATGTTTCAATCAAATTTGAGTTATATGTTTGTTATTAGTATTAAAACTATACTTAACATATTTTGTTTAAGTTTATCAAGTAAAATTAAACAAGTGGTCTGCATAAATATAGAACATCTTTGAACTTTCATCAGTTTATGGACAAACAAGTAAAAAGGCGTTAAGTTCGGCCGGGCCGAACTTTGGATACTCACCACCTCGGGTATATATGTAAACCACCTTTCATCAAAATTCGGTGAAAATTTCATACCTTATGTCCCATATTATATCAAAATAGGTTCCGATTTGGATCAAATACTAATAAGTACTCTATATATCTAAATACAAGTAAGGCGTTAAGTTCAGGCGGGCCGAACTTTGGATATCCACCACCTCGGGTATATATGTAAACCACCTTTCATCAAAATTCGGTGAAAATTTCATACCTTATACTCATATACCTCATACCGATCTGAACTATATACGACACGGATGTCGAAAAGCCGAACATAAGTCGCTGTGTCAAATTTCAGTGAAATCGGATTATAAATGCGTCTTTTATGGGGCCAAGACTTTAAATCGAGATATTTGTCTACATGGCAGCTATATCCAAATCTGAAACGATTTGGGCCAAGTTGCATAAACATGTCGAAAAGCCTAACACAAAGCACTGTCCCAAATTTCGGCGAAATCGGACAATAAATGCCTCTTTTATGGGCCTTAAACCTTAAATCATGAGATCGGTCTATATGGCAGCTATATGTAAATCTGGACTGATCAAAATTTAAGAAGGACGTCGAAGAGCCTAATCAAACTCACTGTGCCAAATTTCAGCGACATCGGACAACAAATGCGTCTTTTATGGCCCCAAAACCTAAAAGTTAGATATCGGTCTATATGGCAGCTATATCCAAATCTGGACCGATCTGTGCGATATTGCAGAAGTATGTCAAGGGGCTTAACTTAACTCACTGTTCCAAATTTTCGGCGACATCGGACAATAAATGAGCATTTTATGGGCCCAAAACCATAAATCAAGAAATCGGTCTATATGGCAGCTATATCTAAATCTGAAGCGATCTGGACCAAATTGAAGAAATATGTCAAAGGGCTTAACAAACTCACTGTCCCAAATTTCAGCAAAATCGGATAATGAATGTGGCTTTTATGGGCCTTACACCATAAATCGGAGGATCGATCTATATGGCAGCTATATCCAATCTGGACCGATCTGAGCCAAATTAACGAAGGATGTCCCGAATTTCATCAAAATCGGATAATAAATGTGGCTTTTGTGGGCCTAAGACCCTTTACCGGAGCATCGGCAGCTATATCTAAATCTGAACCGATCTTGGCCAATTTAACGAAGGAAGTCGAAGGGCCTAAGACAACTCACTGTCCTAAATATCAGCGAAATCGGATAATAAATGTGGCTTTTATGGGCCTTAGACCCTAAATCGGAGGATCGGTCTATATGACAGCTATATCCAAATCTGGACCGATCTGAGCCAAATTGACGAAGGATGTCGAAGGGCCCAACACAACTCACTGCCCCAAATTTCAACAAAATCGGATAATAAATGTGGCTTTTATGGGCCTAAGACTCTGAATCGGCGGATCGGTCTATATGGGGGCTATATCAAGATATAGTCCGATATAGCCCATCTTCGAACTTAACCTGCTCATGGACAAAAAAAGAATCTGGGCAAAATTTCAGCTCAATATCTCTATTTTTAAAGACTGTAGCGTGATTTCAACAGACAGACGGACGGACATGTCTAGATCGTCTTAGATTTTTACGCTGATCAAGAATATATATACTTTATAGGGTCGAGAATTGATATTTCGATGTGTTGCCAATGGAATGATAAAATGAATATACCCCCATCCTTCGGTGGTGGGTATAAAAATCATGTAATTTTTAATAATTTCAGTGGATTTTCTTGGAATTTTAGCAACGTTTATGTAGTAGGTATTTTTGTTTCCTATGTTGCAAGCGAAATAACGAAACATATATACAGCCATCCAATTGTGGAGTGAATAAAAGTATTTCAACTCAATTTGAAGGTTTCATTCCTAAAGAGAACGCAGTGAAAAACCAATTTCGAGTTAAGCAGAATAATTCCTTAACCACAATTTATTCCGTATCATGTATATATGAATTCGTTTGTTATGTGTGAACTCTTACATTTGCGGAGCATAACGAATTTTAAGACTACATACCTCGAATGCCATGCACGTAGTAGCTTTGATTTTATAGTATTTCCACATTATACATACATATAGTGAATTCCTCCTACGAAGTGGGGAAAGAGTGTAAAGGATTTATTATGAAATCATAATTCAGTCTTAAGTCATATTTTCATCTTCGCTATTGCTGTCAGCATACCAGCAAGGAAATTCTTAAAATCAGATGTTTTTATCTCAGCCTGTGAAAATACTGGAAAAACTAACTCTCCGTGAATTTGAGTTAAAGTGGATAATAGTAATCATCAAAATTTAATATTTCATAAATAATTTTTTTCAGCACATTCCTACATGCTACTTATGCACTTAGTGATGTGTAGTGGAATTTTATTTATAGGACCTTTATTAACACATAGGATCAAAACCAATTCCCCAAATATTTAACGTTTACTGCAATTTGAAAATTGCATATTTGTATGCAGAAATACAATATAGTGGCAGTCTACGTTCTAAACAGACTCATTTCGACAATTTCGGTCCATTGTGATACCATACCCAGCAAAATAGGTTGGAAATTATTCTAAATAAACCGTATTTGAGGTACTTCCAAGGTGACGAAGATGGTTTAATTCTTCATCTTGAAAAGTAATGTAGAAGAACATTGCATATGTCAAGATTAAATACTTTCCTGGAATATAAACTGGGGGGATTTATGAATGAATTGATTTTTTTGTAATTTAAATCGACACATCCTTGGTTGAGTATTGTATGTTTCATACATCATTTGTGATGTATGACGCCATACGCTTGCAGAATCATTGATCGGTATTCCCGTTTAAAGTTTTTATGGTCAATATTTTCTATGCCGACTTTACATTGCATTTTTCGTATTAGTTCCCAACATCTAATGACTTATTGGCGACAACCCTATGTTAAAATCACAACAACAACACGCACAACAAAAATTGTGTTGCGTAGTTTCGAAATACCGTGTCTTTGCTGTAAATGAAACACATGACCTCCGCACTGCACTAGTAATCCGAGCACGCTAACAACTCGAGTACCGGGGCAACGCTGCTATATCTAGGTGTGAACTAATTATGTCCTTAAGAGGGGTAGTTTTATAACTTAGTGAATTTGTTTATAATACTATATAGCAATGTCCGTCTTCCTTGCTACTGGCTAAAGGAAGATCGGTTTATATGGCAGATATATCAGGTTATGGATTGATTTAGACGTAGAAATTCATACCAAAACATTTCATGCAAGATTTCAGCCAAATCGGATAAGAATTGCGCTCTCTAGAAGCTCTAGAAGTCAAGACCCAAGGTCCGTTTATATGGCAGCTATATAGGTTTTCAACTGATTTAGACCATATACCACGTGCGAAATTTTAGCCAAATCGGTTAAGAATTGCTCGCTCTAGAAGTCAAGACCCAAGATCGGTTTATATGGCAGCTATATTAAAACATGGACCGATTTGGCCCATTTACAACCCCAACCGATATACACTAATAAGAAGTTTTTTTTACAAAATTTCAAGCGTCTAGATTTACTCCTTCGAAAGTTTGCGTGCTTTCGACAGACGGACGGACTGACATGGCTAGATCGACTTAAAATGTCATGAAGATCAAGAATATAAATACTTTATGGGGTCTTAGACGTATATTTCGAGGTGTTACAAACGGAATGACGAAATTAGTATACCCCCATCCTATGGCGGAGGGTATAATACCGCCATCCTATGGTGGAGGGTACACAAAAAAAAAACCAAGTAAGAACGTAATAAGTACATGCCGTACCGAAATTTGGATACGCACCACCATGGGTATATTCATCATCCTATTTTATTACAATTCCACTACAATATCATATTTCATTCAGGTGCCGAGAACTCTTATATAAGTCGCAGGTTCATCGAAATCGGGCAATAAATTCGATTTTTATGGCATTGAAACCCTATATTAGAAGATCGGTCCATATGCAGCTATATCTCAATATGGTCCGATCTGAACCATACTCGGTACGAAAAAAAGGACGCTTCAAATAACTCTTTATTTTAAATTTCGGCGAAATTGTGTAATAAATTCGACTCTTGTGGGCTTAATAGCCTAAATCTGAAGATTGTCTATATGGCATCTATATCTAAGTATTGTCCGATCTGGACGATATTCAGGTCGGATGTTGGGAGACATAAAACAACTTACTCTTAAAATTTCGGTGAAATCGGGTAATAAAGTAGCCTCTTGTGGGTTCAAGACCCTTAATCGGCAGATCGTGCTGTATGGCAGCTATATGTAAACGTAGTCCGATATGGACCACATTAAGGTAGGACGACGGGATCTTGAAGCATGTCATTGCTTACAATTTCAGCGAAAACGGGTTATGAACGCTGGGCATAATATCCTAAATCGACAGATCGCGCTGTATGACAACTAACAGTAAATATAGTCCGATATGGACCATATTCCGGTCACTTGTCGGTGCTCCTAGTGCAACTCACATTTTCCAGTATCAGCGAAATCGGACAAAGAATAAGCTTTTATGGGCATCTGCAGGTCGGGCTATATGACAGTTACAACAGACGGACACACAGATAGACAGACGGTGGGATAGACACACATACATCTTTAAATCGTCTTAGAATTTTTCTATACCCACCACCAAAGGATGGTGGTATATTGTCATTCCATTTGAAACACATCGAAATATCCATTTTTGACCCTATAAAGTACATATATTCTTGACCAGTGTAAAAATCTAAGAGGATCTAGTCATGTCCATCCGTCTGTCTGTTGAAATCACGCTGCAGTCTTTAAAAATAGAAATATTGAGCTGAAACTTTGCATAGGTTCTTTATTGTCCATAAGCAGTTTAAGTTCGAAGATGGGCTATATCGGACTATATCTTGATATAGCCCCCACATAGACCGATCCGCCGATTTAGGCCCATAAAAGCCATATTTATTATCCGATTTTGCTAAAATTTGGGACAGTGAGTTGTACAAGGCCCTTTGACAGTGATTTGTGTTAGGCCCTTCGACATTCTTCTTCAATTTGGCCCAGATCGGTCCAGATTTATATATAGCTGCCATATAGACCGATCTCTCGATTTAAAGTTTTGTGGCCATAAAAAGCGCATTTGTTGTCCGATTGAGCCGAAATTTGGGACTGTGAGTTGTGTTAGGCATTCGACATTTTTCTGCAATTTGGCCCAAATCGGTCCAGATTTGCATATAGGTGCCATATAGACCGATATCTCGATTTAAAGTCTTGGCCTCATAAAAAGCGCATTTATATTCCGATTTCACTGAAATTTGACACAGTGACTGATGTTAGGTTTGTCAACATTCGTGTTGCATATGGTTCAGATCGGTTTATTTTTAGAAATAGCTACCAAAAAGGCCAATATTTTGTTGTACACAATTGAACAATGACTTGTACTTATTAGTATTTGGTCCAAATTGGAACATATTTTAGATATATTAGCTGCTATTGAGCATCAGATATGCATTTTTCATTTTGACAAAAGACTCGAGGTTGTGGGTATCCAAAGTTCAGCCCGACCGAGCTTAACACCTTTTTACTTGTTTTTTTTTTTTTTTTTTTTTTTTTAATAAAACAAAGACGGGTTTGAATATCAATGAAATTCTTGATTTCTGTGAAAGAACATTCGATGCCAATATGTGCGGAACTCGATTTCTTTTACATAGCCACCACGAGCACGCTTGCAGAAGTCTAGACGCTGGACCCAAGTTTTGACGGTTTTCAAGCATTAATCGGCCGATATTGCTGCAATTTTACGTTCGATATTCGTACGAAGTCGTCCAATCGTCGCTGGAAATAGTCTAACGGCGTCAAATCGCAATCGACTGGATCATTTCGTGAGATAACACTTTGTCCAAACATGGTATCCTATAAATTGATTATTATATTCGCTGTGTGGCGCCGTCCTTTTGGAACCAAATGTTTTCCAAGTCCATATCATTCAATTGGGGCCAAAAATATTGTATTATCATTGATCGGTAGCGATTCCCATTCACAGTAAGATGCCGGTCTTGATCATCACGGAAAAAGTACGGCTCAATGACGTCGCCGGCCGATAAACCGCACCAAACTATTTTTTTCGGAATGCAATAATGACTCATGGAGTACGTGTGGATTGCTGTTTGATCTACAACACTTATTTTGTTTATTGGCGAAGTCATTCAGCCAGAAATGAGCCTCATCGTAGCGCTCTTAAAGTTGAGAACACTGACTCCGTATTTCGGTAGTAAATTTTAATAATTTCGACTCGTTTTAGCCACATGTAGGGCTCCGCGGTAGCCGAGTTGATAGCGAGCTTGGATTACCAGTGCAGGGGTCGTGGGTTCGATTCCCACCAGAAGCCTAGGTCTGTCGCTACTGTGGTATCACAATGGACTTAAAATTTTCTAAGTGAGTCTGTAAAGGACTGCCACTCGTACCTAACCTAGGCACATGTATCTTTTCATCGTGAAATGGCAAACATAACTGAAGAGAAATGTAAAAAAAGCAGTAAAAAAGATGGCATTGTTTTCCATACAAATTACGATATTAGTAATACTTTGTTATAAAGCTTCTAAAATGAAAACAATTTTTTTGTTAAAATAATCAAATTATTTCATACTATGTTAATGTGCAATTTTGATGTAAGTGAAATATCGCGGTCACGTAACAATATATAAACAACAATAAATGGCGCTTACACCAAAATCATTTTGTCTCCCATTTCAAAACGGTACATGGTACAGCTCCGATATTTGGATACGTGATTCGATATCAATTAAAAATCGAAAATCAATAAAATGTCGCTTACATCATATTCGTGGCAAGGGCACTTTTATATATGGTGTAACAATAAATATTTTGGTTCAATTTACTGCGAAACTATATTAATAACGATTCTAAGAATTAATTGTAGAAAAAGATTTTCATGATATTTCGTTAATGGGAGAATCTTAAAAACACCCTAGATTTTATATCTAGCAATTCCACGTGTGTTTCTATATATGAAGTAAGTGCAGAAATTGTTAAATTAAGTCAAGGTCTTATTTATCGAATGATGTGGTGTCTGTGTCTGCTTACAAAATCTAAATCTAAAGGACGTGCTATGTGTGGGAGGAAAATTATTACAAAAGTATTTGCATATTGAAGCCAAAACATTTCTTTCATTGGAAGGCAGTAAGGCGCTATTGTGTGGACTTGCTGAGTATATATAATAACAGTAGGTGAACCAAGATAGCAGTCAGTAATTACACACCACTTGGCCTAGTTCGTCTGTACTATTCATAGTTTTGCTGGAAAATGAAACTTTTAAGTTTGCTTGTCCTTTTCGCTATTGTGTACGAAATCCATAGCGAGGGTTCTCGGTTCTGCGGTGGCAATCTGGCGCAAATCTTAGAAATTGTTTGTAAAAATGGTTATAATGGAATGGCAATAAGTAAAAAATCAACAAATAAGATAGGTAAGCATTCTGCAATTACTTTGCTGTCACATTTAAGGAATTTTCTTGCAGCCGATACGGATGTCCTAAACAAATTCAACGAAATCTATGACGATTCGCCATTTCAATCGGAGACATTTTTGAACGATTTGCTATATGGCAACCATATCCATGACCTGGCTAAAACACGAAGGCAGCGTCATTTGGCAGGAGTTTATGATGAATGTTGCCGCAAGTCATGCACAATGGACGAGTTGGCTGGATACTGTTTGTAATGCCATGAAATAAATTTTGTTATTACATTATTTTAGATAAGACTTAAGAAAAAACTCTTACCGAATTGCATAGAATTCTATCATTACTTAGAATGAGCCCCAATTATGTTAAGGAAATAAATGTTGATTATATAAAGTATTATGTGGATTATATAAAGTATATTATTATTATGTCAATTGTCGACCAAATCGGGTTTGAATTCTCTTAAGCTCATAAAGGCGCCTAAATGTCTGTTTAAGAAAACAAGCTTGGAATTGCCATTGACAAAGTTTCACGCAGACAATACCTGGCTGTACAAAGTTTATTAAAACAGGTATAAAGGCTTTAAGTACGGCCGGGCCGAACATATATACTAACCACCTTTTATACTAACTTCATAATACGGAGAAATCATTTATGAGGCAAAAGCAGATATATCGAAATATAGTCCGATCTCCACAATATTAAGAAAGGCTTTGTAAGGGTTTAACACAATTCATTGTGCCAAACTCATAGGTTAAAAAATGGTTTTCTTGTATATGGTAGCTTCATCCAAACAAAGACCTATCTGAACTATATAATGCACGGATGTCGAAGAGCTTAACAGGGCTCCATGTACCAAATTTTAGCGAAATCGGACAATAAATGTGCCTATTATGGCTCTAAGACCTTAAATTCAGAGATGGGTCTATATAAGAGTTACATCGAAATATAGACCGATCTGCAAAATCGGTTAATAATCACTTTTTATGAGCCTAATACCTTAAATCGGAAGATGGCAGCTATATTCAAATCTGGACCAGTCTGGGTTGTATTGAACAGCGAAAACGGACAATAAATGTGCCTATTGTGGCTCTAAGACCTTAAATTCAGAGATGGGTCTATATAAGAGTTACATCGAAATATAGATCGATCTGCAAAATCGGTTAATAATCACTTTTTATGAGCCTAATACCTTAAATCGGAAGATGGCAGCTATATTCAAATCTGGACCAGTCTGGGTCGTTATGAACAGGAATGTTGAGGAGCCTAACATAACTCGCCGTACCAAAATTCAGCGAAATCGGATAACAAATGTTGCTTTAATGATATATATAAAAGTTTGTGGAAAGTTTCAGCTCAATGTATTTATTTTCAAAGATTATAACTTAATTTCAACGGGCAGACGGACATGACTAGATCGTCTAGATTTTTACGACGATCGTGAATATATATACTTTATAAAGTCGAAAATGGACATATCGAAGAGTTGCAAACGGAATGACAAAATGAATTTACCCCCATTCTTCGGTGATGGTTATAAAAATAAAAGATAAATTGCAATTTACAATTTTGGAAAAAGTTCAAACGCGGTTTCGAAGTCATCAACATTGTCGGTGTAAATGAACCTTAACACATTGAAGCTGGATAAAAGCCAGCCCATTTGAAAAAAAAGGCTTTAAATACCTTAAAAAAGGGCAACTTATGATAGATTGTCACCATACCAAAATTATGTTGTCATACCCCTTTGCTATCAAATGTCAGCATTCTAAAAGTATGTGGTCTTATCTTGACTAGAAGAGGTCTACCCCTTTGGTGTCACTGGCCAGAACAGACGTTTCATTCATTGTGTCCGTCATGACATGTCACTGTCTGATCGGAAAACATGCTGACGGATGTGAACATTTGCAAGTGTTGGGCTTTTTAAGGCGATCTGGATGGTACAACGGTAGGAAGTAGAAGGCATCTTCCTTCTGGCAGACACACCAAAGTAACCAAGCCTAACTTTGAAAATCACTAAGAAATAAAAGGGGAGATTCACACATGAGGAGATGTAAAGGGATTAGCCTGTGGTTTCCAAAATGAAATCTCCATTTCCAATTCGGATTTCGATTTAATTTCAAGACTACAAAATAATATGCTATGAACTGTGAGCCGGTCAGACGGTAGGTTAGCGGGCAATACTATTGTACTGAAGTGGCGTGTTGCCTGTGATCAAATCCATCTGTTGTCTTGCAATTTCATTTCAGTAATCAATAAAAAATCCTTCAATTCTTGTGATGTTCATTCCCTTGGTCAATTTGGCTCGATTCTCTCCCCCTTTGGTAAAAAGTAAAAAATTATTGCAATTTTAGCTGAATATAATTGCTGTACTGACTTTCAAAATTCTGTATGCGTATGCTTGGGCTATGTGCACTCATATATATGAACTTTCTCACTTTTGATATGTGAGATGGAATATCTGATTTTCTTTGCAAAAATTTCAGTCAAATATTTTT
The DNA here is from genome assembly GCF_963082655.1 of Stomoxys calcitrans. Lineage (NCBI taxonomy): Eukaryota > Metazoa > Arthropoda > Insecta > Diptera > Muscidae > Stomoxys > Stomoxys calcitrans. Next base: position 165,054,879 of record NC_081552.1, on the reverse strand, counting down.
CCGAGTACCTTAAGAAAACTTTCTGACTGCATAATTAAATCACAAATTTGGCATTATTTTACCTTATTCACTTTACATAAATCCTATTTTAGACTTTAATAAAGTAAAAACTTTTTAAAAGTGTATGTAGGTTGGGATTGTAAATGGGCCAAATCGGTTCTCGTTTTGATATAGCTGCCATATAGACCGATCTTGGAACTTGATTTCTTGAGCCTCAAGAGGGCGGACGAGAAGTCCTATTTGACTGAAATTTTGCACGTGGTGTTTTGTTATCACTTCCAATAACTGTGCTAAATTGGTTCATAACCTGATATAGCTGCTGTATAAACCGATCTGGGGTCTTGACTTTTTTAACTTTTAGAGGGCGCAATTCTTATCCGATTTAGCTGTAATTTTGCATGAGGTGTTTTGTTATGATGTTCAACAACTGTGCTTAGTATGGCGCAAATCGGTACAAAACCTTGTACAGCTGCCGAAAAAACGGATCTTGGGTCTTGAATTCTTGAGCCTCTAGATGGCGCAATTCTCGTCCGATGAAATTTTGTACGCTATGTTTTGGTATTATTTTCAATAACTGTGCCAAGCATGGTTTAAATTGGTTCATAGCTGATATAGCTGCCATATAAACCCAATTTTAGATTATGACTTCTTGAGCCGCTGGAGGGTGCAATTCTCATTCGACTTGGCTGAAATTTTGCAAGAGGTGTTTTGTTAGGATTACCAACAACTGCGCTTAATATGGCGCATCGGTAAAAAACCTGGTATAACTGCCATATAAACCGATCTGGGATATTGATTTCTTAAGCCTCTAGAGGGCGCAATTCTCATCCGGTTTGGCACAAATTTTGTACAACGGCTTTTCTCATGACCTTCAACATACGTGTCTAATATGGTCTGAATCGATCTATTGCTTGATACAGCTCCCATATAAACCGATCTCCCGATTTTGCTTCTTGAGCCTTTACAAAGCGCAATTCTTATCCGACTTCTGCAATGTTCAGCATTCAATTCATTTATGGTCCGAATCAGACTATAACTTTATTTAGCTCCACTAACATAACAGTCCTTATTCATTATTCTTTGTTTGCCTTAAAAGATACCGCGCAAAAAACTCGACAAATGCGATCCATGGTGATGGGTATATAAGATTCGGCTCGGCCGAACTTAGCACGCTCTTACTTGTTTGGTTTTGATTATGGTCGTCATGTCTCATTCGCATTGCTTTATGTATTTATTTGGCATCACAATTTTTCACTGTTATGTTTGTGTACATATTCAGTTTCATAACGTGCTTGTCATATACCACGGAATTTCTGTGAAATCATGCAAATATTTATGTGTTACTCCCCAAACATTACTATGTTTGGTAAGGCTGTGAAAGTAAAATTACATATACATACATATGTATATGCGTATAAATAATGTAAAAGTACATATTTATAGTAATTGATAACATTCGAGCTGCCTAGGACTGTAGTCTTACATTTCCGTTTACAAGTTTATTATTGGCTTGACAACCTCATACGGTGCAAGAAAAAGAGAGATCAGAAATTATTAAACTCAAGCATTCGATAAGGAACTGAAATAATCCAAATGAGAAAATATGAAATAATTCAAAATAGTATAACAGTGCAAGCAAAGCGACAACTGAGGCGCAGAGGTAAGCATGTCCGCATATGATGCCAAGCGCCTGTGTTCAAAACCAAGCATAAACATCAGAAAAGTTTTCAGAGATGGTTATCCTCTTACTAATGCTGTCTACATTTGTGAGGCATCCCGTCATGTTAAAATTTCTCTATCAATTGGTGTCTCTATGCGACAAGAAGTTCGGACTCGACATAGAAAAGCACTCCCTCGTCATTAAGTTTAAACTTTAACCGGACTGCACTCATTGATATGAGAGAAGAATCCCCTCTTCCTTAATGGAAGGTTCATGGAAAATTAAGTAGTAGTAGTAAACAAAGAGAGATTTTTAAGATATAGAAAACAAAAATTAAGAAAAAGTAAAAGTGCCGGCGGTGGCGGATGATAATGAGTTTAAGGGCCTTGAGGCCACAAAAGGCGTATTTATTACCCTATTAAGGCTAAATTTGGAGTAATGAGTCGCCCAAGAGCCAAATATGGCTGAGATAATGCTGAGAACTGCCCATTTAAGTTCTTTAACCTATTGAAGGTGCATTCATTACCTGATTTCGCTGGAATTTCAGTGAATTGCGTTAAATTGGAACACTGATTTGTATGCCAGCAAGAAAATCATTTCAGCGGTTGTTTCCTCTTACTAATACGTTTGACACTTGTGAGGTCTTTAGTCTTATAAAACTTCTTTACCAAATAGTGTCGCTCTACGGCACACCTTTCGAATTCGGTAACCCAAAGGAGATCCTTAATTATTGAGCTTAATCTTAAATCGGACATCACTCACTGATATATATGCCCTTGATAGAATGATCGTAAGCTACATTTCAATTTGAGTTGTATTAGCCGACGCACAGTGGTTCAGACTGAGGAAATAGGTCAAAGCAAGCAAAAGAGAGCTATTTTCCGCCGGACCGAATCTTAATACCCTCCACCAAGGATAGCGTTTGTCGAGTTCTTTGGCCGGTTTCTCTTTTTAGCCAAACAATGGATAATGGATAAGAAATGCAATGCTGTTGTCCGATTCGAACCATACTTGGTTTGGATGTTGAAGATTATAATAAAATTCATTGTGCAAAATTTCAGCCAAATCGAATAAGAATTGCGTCCTTTAGGGGCTCAAGAAGTAAAATCGGGATCGATTTATATGGGAGCTGTATCAGGCTATAGGCCGATTCAGACCAAATTCGACACGTATGTTGAAGGTTTATGGAAAAAGCCGTTGTACAAAACTTCAGACGAATCGGAATTGCGTCCTCTGGATGCTTAAGAAATATAATCGGAAAATCGGTTTGTATAGGTGCTATATCAGGTTATGGATTGATTTAGGCCATACTTTGCATAGTTGTTGCGAGACAAAACAAAACACCTATAAGAAACACATAAGAAATGCGCCCTATAGTGGCTCAAGAAGTCAAGATCCAAGATCGATTTATATGGCAGCTATTTCAAAACATAGACCGATATGGCCCATTTATAATCCCAACCAACCTACACTGATACTCCTTTACTTTACTCTTTCGAAAGTTAGCGTGCTTTCGACCTCTAGAGGCTCAAGAACTCAAGATCCAAGAACGGTTTATACGGAAGCTATATCAGGTTATGGACCCATTAAAATTTAAACCCACAGTTATTGTTATTCATATTAAAATACTTAGTGCAAAATTTCAGCCAAATCGGCCCCTGGGGTTCAAGATGTTAAATCGAGAGATCGGATTATATGGGAGCTATATTAGGTTACTGGCCGATTTGGAAGTCAAATCGGGGGATCGGTTTATATGGGAGCTATAATAGGTTTTTGACCTATTTAAACCGTACTTTGCAAAATTATTGGATGTCAGATCGAACACACATAGTGTGTTCGATCTGAAATCGAATAACAATTGCGCCTTCCAGGGGCTCAAGAAATCAAATCAGGAGATCAGTTTATATGGAAACTACATCCAAATCTGGATGGATATGGCCCATTTGCAATCCTCAAAGACCTATATTTAGAAGAAGTATCTGTACAAAATTTCAAGCGGATCTCTTTACTCGTTCGACCGCTATCGTGGTTTTGACAGACGGACGGACGACCGAACGGGCATGGCCAGTTAGATTCAGAATGTCGAGACGATCCAGAATATTAATACTCTATGAGACTAGATAAGTATCCTATGGTGGTGGGTATAAAAATTAAGTACCCCTTGTTAATAGGTGACCCGAATTTTACATAATTTTAAAATTTCTTAGAAATCGGTTTACACAATATGTATATAAGAACCTGTTACATACAAATTTAAAATGTATGGTGATATTCAACTGTATGCCTACACAAGTAAAACACCTTAAGTTCGAAATTTACACACATAACCTTAAAAAAAATCTAATTTAGAATAACAATCGCGGTATCTTGGAGCTCAATATCCTAAAACGAGTCTGGTTTATGTGGGAGCTATATCAGTTTATACACCGATTTTAAAAGTACTACTCATGGTTCTTGGAAGTCATAGCAGAACATTTAGTACAAAATTTCAGACAAATCGGATAAAAATTGTATGTGGTCCGAATCGAAAATGTGATATTTAAAGTTATGAATGGTTATATTTGGTTAAGTTGAAGAAGAGGGTGCGGATCATAAACTACTTTATGCTACTATGGATATACGCCTAAGTTTGTATGAAAGCCACATTAACCTCCTTCCTACTTCCTCTCAGTAATAGTCTTCTCACGGTCGAGGTCGTCCTAACTACCGCTTCACTGTACCACAGTGCACAATATGCGCTCGTAACCCACGCCCTTATCACGGACTGCGTCGCCCTGAAAGGCTTCGCAGTCATCAAATTTATTGATGCCAGTCCTCTGTCCCTTACCGCCAATATTCCTGTCCTCTCGTTCCTTTTTACTCCGCTATGGCCCGGAATCCAAACGATGCGGATCGTGCCATCCCCAGAGAAGACATAGCTTTGGTCATTTGAGACTGTGTCGCTGGCAACAGAGTTTCGCCCTCAAAGCCTATTCCAATCCAGTGAGGTATCGTAGCTTCGCCTCGATTGTCCCTTGATGGTATGACCTGCTGCTATCATCTATCCCATAGATTAAATCTGATAGTCGCAGTGGCTGCCGCATACCTAATCAGTATGTCCAGTGGTTGGACACCTGCAATGTCTCTAGTGCCCCAGTGGGCGTGGTACTCATCTTCCCACCAATGCCAATACAACATGTTCTCGAAACCTATTGTATTATCCTTTTATTGAACTTCTTCTCCATTGCCGTCCACCAGACAACCGAGGCGTAAGTAAGTATTCATCTAATTAACTTCCTATTGAGCCTTCGGCCAGTCTGCATAGTGCCAAACATGTGTGAGCCTTCTCAGTACACTCCTGGATGTGACATTTCCAGTTCTGTTTTCTATACATGATCAACTCCAGTATTTGATTTTGTCGGATGTCGAAATCGCTCTCTTAAGGAAAAGTGGTGCGTCGTATTGGCCCAGCTTGCAAAAATTACGAATTACGTTTAGACCCCTAAATCAAGCCCAGTGGTATGTCATCTACAAGGCCCTTTCGGCTTTTCTCCATAGCTTATACGGAATTGTACATTTGACTCATTTACATTGTCATTCAAAATATCAATCAAATAAGTCGTTAAAAATAGAAGGGCCGCCCTATACAACAAAACCTTAAGCCTAACTACTACGAAATCATGTACAATATAATGTTGTAGGAAGTCAACTGTAAAACTTTAATAAAACATATTACGCGCTCCGTACTTCACGAAAAGGAGCTTATTTTTGCACTAAATTTAAGATTCATACAGAAGTAAAATAAATCCTCAAGGACTTGGTATTCAATAAAAAACTACATCGTCTTAAAGGGCGGCATTTTCCACTAAACAATGATATAGCCACATCCTTTGTAAATGTTTACCCAAGAAGTTTATCTTCAACCGTTCCCTATTTTTTTAAATTCTCGTTTATATTTGAGACCATGTTTAAGTCTTCCACCACTACTAGCAAGCCTTCTCCTTTGATATTTTAGACGTTTGTTGATTTCTTTTTACCTTAGCTGTAACGTCTACAGCTCATCAACAACGTCATCGTCAAAGTATGTATAAGGCAACACGAATCGTAGCAGTCAGTGGATGTTCTGTGGTCGAAGGAAGCACAGAGGAACTGGAAGGACACAACATCAAGATTGTACCAACTGGAATTTAATTAAAAAATACCAACCGGGTTAAACATACAAAAGCAACATGATAAACACTTAAACAGCTTGAGTGCCTCTCAACTGCCTTTTTAGTATTCCTTTTTGCAGGCTATGGGGGCCACACTCATTCGCCGCTGAAAAAGTTGGGCTCCAGTTTGGTTTCCATGAAGTTGATGTCGCAGTTCTTGTGTGCCAAAATAAACCCGTATTTTAGATAAATAACAAATATTAAATAGTGAAAGTCCTGGATTGTTGGTGGTGATGATGGGTACATGCAAGTGCAATCCCATATTTATATTTACATTCCAGTATATACAAAGATCCATGTCACTGTAAGCTGGATATAGCTCACACAAAGGAAAGGATGATGATGCCAATTCTATGGCATGGTATACTTTTTGTTCTAGCCCATACTTAACCAAATTTGCTCTACCCAAAAGATTTAATATGCCCACATATGCAAACAAGCTGGGAAACCCTGAAAACGGGCAGACAGAAGGATAGCAGTGCAATCATTTTTGCACAACTCAACTGTACGGTTCTATGTTTAAGTTTGTGATAGTTGTGCCATTGTTATATAGCAAACACATGATACAACAATGTACAATTATTACGTACTATATACATATTTATTTAAACTGATTTATGGAGTTTCGTCTAGCAAACTATTGTTTAATTCGTCTACATTTGCTTCATAAAAAGTATTGAGTAGCAATACAAAACCTATGATTAGTAATACACAACCAGCAGCCATTTCAGTTTTAAGCAGAAAATTCTGTTTAGTTTTTGGAATTCTTGCAAGAAACTTTTGCAAAATATTATTTTCTTTAAACACAATTACATCAAATATTTGCATTAACTACATTCATGATACAATAGGATTAATTGTTTTTAAGGGCTCATTTTAAGCCATTAGCATATAAAAGTCATTTTTATACCCTCCACCATAGGATGGGGGTATACTAATTTCGTCATTCTGTTTGTAACTACTCGAAATATTATTCTGAGACCCCATAAAGTATATATATTCTTGATCGTCGTGTATGTCGATCTAGCCACGTCCGTCCGGCCGCCCGTCTGCCTGTCGAAAGCACGCTAACTTTCGAAGGAGTAAAGCTAAAGCTAGCCGCTTGAAATTTTGCAAAAATACTTCTTATTAGTGTAGGTCGGTTGGGATTTTAAATGGGCCATATCGGCCCATCTTTTGATATAGATGCCATGTAATCCGATCTTGGGTCTTGACTTCTTGAGCCTCTAGAGGGCGCAATTCTTATCCGATTAGAATGAAATTTTGCGCGAAGTATTTTGTTATGATGTCTAACAGCTATGCCAAGTATGGCCCATAACCTGATATAGCTGTCATATAAACAGATCTGGGGACTTGACTTCTTGAGCTTCTAGAGGGCGCAGTTCCTATCCGATTTGGCTGAAATTTTGCATGACGTATTTTATTCTTACTTTCATCAACTGTGTCAAATAAGGTTCAAATCGGTTCATAACCTGATATAGCTGCCATATAAACCGATCTGGGATCTTGACTTCTTGAGCCTCTAGAGGTCGCAATTATTATCCGATTTGCCTGACATGACGGATTCTCTCATGACCATCAACATACGTGTTTATTATGGTCTGAATCGGTCTAAAGCCTGGTAGAGCTCGATCTCTCTATTTTATTTCTTGAGCCCCCAAAGAGCGCAATTCTTATTCAAATTGGCAGTCATTTTACACAGGTCTCGAACATATAATTTAATTGTGGTTCGAACCGGACCATATCTTGATATCGCTCTAATTGCAGAGCAAATCTTTTCGTTTATCTTTTTTTTTGCCTAAGAAGAGATGCCGAGAAAAGACTCCGGTGCGGTATACGCACTGGCGGATATATTGGGGAAGTACAAGGCAGACAATACCGTTTTACGGGAAGTGCGATGGACAGGGAATGGTGTCACATCAACACCAAATGGTGAAGAACTATACTATAGCTGCCATAACACGAAGCATGAATTTGGTTGTGGATTTGTGGTAAGTCGGAGACGTAAACACCTTGTCTCCAGCTTTACTCCGGTGGATGAGAGGCTAGCCACAATCCGCATAAAAAGAAAATTCTTCAACATTATTTGGAAAATTTAGCCTGCACGAAAAAACTTGCCATAATGGATTGAGGCTAATAGATTTCGACGCGGCAAACAATATGGTAGTTAGCAGCACCAGATTCCAACATCGAATGATTCACACGGACACATGGTTGTCATCCGATCATATAAGTCTACTCGCATACAATGTACTCTCGAGCGTACCGTAAGAAAGACTAGAACCTAATCGGTTCTATCAATGAGATAATCGGGCCCTATCAATGCAGCTTTAGACCTGGTAAATCCGCTATAGACCAGATATTCACACTGCGCCAAATCCTGCATCTTTGTTGACTACAAAGCCGCTTTCGATACCTCAATACATTCAAAGGTGTTTCAAGCCATGTCTGAGTTTGGTGTCCCTCAAAATTAATAAGACTCTGCAGGATGACACCTGTTGATACGCGTTCCTCAGTAAGAATGAGAAAGAATCTCTCCGGATCATTCAATACCAAACGAGGTTTCAGACAAGGAAACAGCTTATTCTGTGTCTCTTTAATATCCTACTGGAGAAGATTTTACGAGATGCAGTTGTGAATAGGTATGGCACACTGATCACAACAAAATACATGCTACTCGCCTATGACGACGACATCATAGGTCGGTCACTGGAAGTAGTAACTGCAGCCATTGAAAGAATCGAAAGAGAGTCAGTGAAAATGGGTCTTACAGTAAATAGAGATAAAACATAATGGATAGTATCAACTACCAAAACGTCATGTACAACCGATCAGATAAAAAAAAAATGAAGAAAGTTGGGAACCACAACTTTGTGATTATCAGCAACTTTATTTACCTCGGCACCACTGTAACCGAAACGAATTACACCAGTTTTGAAATAAAGTGAAGAATAATAATAAAATAAAAATATGGCGAACAGATGCTATTTTGGATTAAATAGGCAGTTTAGAAACAAGGCCACCTATCGACAGACGAAGTTTACACTATACGAGACGCTGATACTACCTATGCTGTTATATGGTTCTGAGGCATGGGTACTTGTGAAGGCAGACGAGTGCTTGGAGTGTTTGAGAGAAAGATTCTTTGCGTTAATGGAGAATATAGGATCGAGGCGTGTGGAACGCTATTCTGAATTCGACTAATAGGACAAACGTTCTGTCATAGACAATTAAAGGACAAAGAAAGCTAGGTGATTGAAATTTTGCAAAAATACTTGTTACTAGTGCAGGTTGGTTGAGATTATAAGTGGGCCATATCGGTCCATGTTTGAGATGGGTTTTTCTGGGATCTATTTCAGTGTATGGTCCGCAATAGACCGTACTTGGCATAGTTCTTGCAAGTTAAAATAATACACAATTTCAGCCAAATCGGATAAGAATTGCACCATCTAACGGCTCAAGAAGTAAAACTCCATGATCGGTTTATATGGCAGCTATATCAAAACTTAGACCGATATGGTCCATGTACAATTCCAACCGACCTACACTAATAAGAATTATTTGTGCAAAACTGCAATCCCCTAGCTTTACTCCATCTTATGTTAGCGTGCTTTCGACAGACAGACGGGCAGACATGACTAGTCAACTTAAAATATTATGACGATCAAAGATTTATATACTTTATATCGAGGTGTTACAAATGGAATGGCAAAATTAGTATACCCCCATCCTATGGTGGACGGTATACAAAATAAAGGGTGATATTTTAGATATTATGTTTTTGGCAACACTGGTTAAAACAGTTCACGCACGTTTCGTGATTTGTTTTACTGTCAAACATCTTCAGTTTGGTCTATAATTTGAGCATGAATCGTCTTACAAACTATCAACGCTTGCAAGTTATTGAATTTTTTTTAACGAAATTAGTGTTCTGTTAAGAAAGTTTATCGCGCGCTAATTTTTGCTCATTTTTTTACATTTTTGGCTCAATTGGTTGTAAATAAGCAGAATTGTCGATCTTGGAGTGAAGAGCAGCCAGAAGCATTGCATACTTCTTCTTCAAAAAAGATGACATCCAACTTTTTATTGCCAAAAATACAAGAGCTTGACTTGCATGACATGTGGTTTCAACAAGACGGTGCCATGTGCCACACAGCACGCGTAACAATGGACTTATTGAGAGGCGAGTTCGGTAAACGTTTTATTTCACGTTCGGGACAGGTCAATTGACCGCCTAAATCGTGCGATTTAACACCTTTAGATAGTTTTTGTTGGGCTATATTGAAGTTCAAGTCTATACAGAAAAGCCCGATTCAAGACAACATTGAAGCATTTATTCGTGGTGTACAAGCGAAATGTTGGAAAGAGTATGCCAAAATTTGACTAAGCGGATGTTCCATTTGAAGCGCAGTCACGGTCAACATTTGCATGAAATAATCTCCAATCTCTAAATTAAATGTGCCGTACTATCGATTCAAATAAAGATTTCATTCATTTTTCTGAATTTGAAGAACTTACCTTTAGCTCTTAAAAAATCATCCTATATATTGGGTTGCCCAAAAAGTAATTGTCGGTAATATAGTAGTAATATAGTCGGAGTTGACAAATTTTTTCAACGGCTTCTGACTCTGTAATTGCATTCTTTCTTCTGTCAGTTATCAGCTGTTAATTTTAGCTTGATTAAAAAAAAAGTGCGCGAAATTTTGTTTACATTTGAAATTCATTTAACAAACCGAATCAACGCTTGTGATATGCACCTTAAATGCAATGAATTCGATCCGTTTTTAAAACGAATCATAACTGGAGATGAAATATGGATTGTTTACAACAACGTTAGTCGAAAACTATCATGGTCCAAGCATGGTGAACCAGCTTAAACCACTTCAAAGGCTGATATCCACCAAAAGAAGGTTATGCTGTCTGTTTGGTGGGATTGGAAGGGTGTGGTATATTTTGAGCTGCTTCCAAGGAACCAAATGTTTACTGTCAACAATTGGACAAATTGAATACAGCCATCAAGGAGAAGCGACCAGAATTGGTCAATCGTAAAGGTGTCATATTCCACCAGGACAACGCTAGACCGTACACATCTTTGGTCACTCGCCAAAAACTGAGTGAGCTTGGCTGGGAACTTTTGATGCATCCACCATATAGCCCTGACCTTGCACCATCAGACTACCATTTATTTGGATCTTTGCAGAACTCCTTAAATGGTAAAACTTTCGGCATATATATAAAATCAATATAAAATCGCACTTGGTTCAGTTTTTTGCAGATAAAGGCCAGAAGTTCTATGAGCGTGGAATATTAAATTTGCTAGGAAGATGGCAAAAGGTTATCGAACAAAATGGCAATTATATATTTGAATAAAGTTCACTCTAAGGTTTATTAAAAATGCATTAATTTTCTTTTAAAAAATCCGCAATTACTTTTTGGGCAACCCAATAATAGGAGTATCTGCAACTACTTATAATCACAGTTAGGAGTGACTGAAAACTTTTCAATTGGGCACCAATGAAGTTGAATGCCACGGATTGGCTAACAATGCAGAAAAATTCAGTTTGTCAATTTAAAACGTTGAACAATTTTCATTTAAAACTATCAGAATGTTTAATTTAAAGTTAAATATCTTATCCAGCATAATACCCAGGTATTGTGCGCTTTCAATAAATGGAAAACTCTCTCCCCCCAAGAAGCCAGGTGCAACCATGGATAACTTGTATCTCCTGCTAAAAGAACAACTTGAATCTTAGATGGATTTACGCCTAGACGACTTTCGGCAGCCTACTCCATCGTCGTACAAGAGCTTCCTGAAGTAGGTTTATCTATAGCAGTGCCGAAAAACGTTCTCTTAACCGGACGTGGCTATATAATCTAATAGAGACCCACTCGTCAAGAGTGGTAAAAAACTACTGCGATAAAGACCCATTTCAATCAATCTACGCCTTGGAAATATGTGGTACCATACGGTATCAGTTTTCTTGTCGTTGTAGAAATTTTCAAAATTGCCTACTTAATCGAGCAATAACATACGATATAAGCTAATTTGCAATCCTAAACATTGTTTACCCAACTAACTCCATAAAACAATTAAGTTAATTTTTATTTTAACTGAATTGTCGTTTTAATTTTCAACCTCACTCGTATTCGCCTAAATTAATAGCAGATATTTTATGGCTTGTTATGGAGTTTTGCACTTAAAAATTATATTGTTTTTGCCACCCTTAGCCTTCTTCCGGACATCCCCGATTGACATTATTTCTCTGTTGTAATGTACAAAATCATTAAATTGTGTGCCACCACCCACGCCAAAGATAATGAAGCTCACAGAAAATGTCAACATAAAATATGCTAATAAAAAGGATAATCTTACAAGCAACAAAGCAACAATTTGACTAACACACTCGCACAACGTAATCCTTTCGACATTTTTTGAGTGTTACGCCAAAAAGCAGTTTCACTTAGCCCAACTGGACAAACAGGAAGCAAGAAAAAAGAGTCTAATTAATGTTGTATGTAAGCAGCGAAGAATTGATGATTTCAAATAAGCAAAAAAGGCAAAATTACCAAAAAGCATAAAAAAGGGCCACATCATGCCGAAGGGACTGATAGGAAAGTGAAGAGAAAAAAATGTCAAAAATAAAATGAATAACAGGCGGGAAGGCAAAGCAGCAGATAATAGCTGAATTTGCAGCACAACTACAAAATGTAGGGCTTTCATAGCAAGGATAGTCGCTAAATAAATTTGATCCCCAAAGTGAGGGCATTTGGAAAGGGTTTAACTTATTTTCTATCGTGTAGGCCAATAGCTTAATCCTCTCATCCTACTACACTCTCATCCCACTACATCAGGAATATCAGCCATAATTACGCTTCATGATAAACCATTTTTTATGACACTTTTTTGGTACTTTTGAAGGACAGTTTGTAGAGATTTCATGATCAGAAACAGCATTCTATTATTCATTCGACATTCTGTTATTCAGTTTTCTCTAATTACTTTCATATCATCGACTGTTTTAGGTTCAAATTTAAACATAGATATTTTTGTTGTTGCCAGTGATACTAACTCAAAAAATACGGTTTTCTGTAATGTTGCACAGAAGGAGAACACACGGATCGTAATCGTGGGATAGGGTGTCCAAATCCCAGTCGGGAAGAATCATTGCAAAAAAAATTTCGATCTTAATGTCGACAAGAAAGTGAAATAAACAAAGAAATAGAAATAAACCAGTAAGGAAAGGCCAAATTTGGGAGGTGTCGACTTCCTTATCTTCTTATAGACTCAGAAACGGCTGAGCCGATTTTCTTCAAATTTTCACAGATGGCGCTCATTGACCCCGTGGTGAAAATAGGGTACACATTTTTTTGATATCTGAAGGGAGGGCGGAACCTCCCCCTTACCCTAATTTTCAGAAACGCCAGATCTCGGAGATGGGTGGTGCGATTTAAGCGAAATTTTGTGTGCTCTCATATAGTACCCTAAAAATAAAAATTTTAAATCTAAGTTTCGGATGGGGTACCTAGGGGGGCCGCCCCACCCTAAAACCTACCAAACATATATTTAGACCAATTACGACAATATGGGACTCAAATGAAAGGTACTTAGGATAAGAAAACGCATCTGATATCCGTTTGTCGAACCAATGCTAGGGGGACCACCCCAACCCCCAAAACACCCCTAAATCGAACATATTTACCGACCATGGCAATATAGGACTCCAATGAAAGGTATTTGCGAGTAGAATTTGGATATCAGATTCGATATCCAAATATGGGTCCACGTTTCTGTGGGTCAACCCCTTCGCCAAAACACCCCCCAAACAGGACTTATTTACTGACCATGGGAATATGGGCCTTAAATAAAAGGTATTTAAGTGTAGAATACGAATCTGATATCCAAATATGGATCCAAGTGTTTGGGGGCCGCCTCTCCTCAAAAACATGCCTCAAAGGGGACAAATTTACGACCATGGCAATATGGGGCTCAAATGAAAGGTCTTTGGGAGTAAAGCACGAATTTGATATCAATATTCAATCAGGAAGTATTTGCAGTCTATTGTAATATGAGGCTCAAAAAAGAGGGTTTTTAAAGTGGAACAAGAGTCCAATATACATTTCCAAGGCCAACTCACTGAGTGGCCGCCCATCCCCCAAAACACCCCCAAGCCGGTTATGTTTGCCGACTATGGAAATATGGGGCTCAAATTAAAGGTATGTGGGAGTAGACCACGTATCTGATATCAACATTAAGGGCCAACTGTCCAGCGGACGTCCCACCACCATAACACCAAGACAATTTGGGTCTTTAAGAGAGTGAAACTAAACATTCATAGTTTTTAGGACCAATACGCCAAACCGGATATATTTGCTGACTTTTGCAATAAGGAGTTAAAATGAGATTAGAAAACGAATTTGATATCCAATTTTGTGGGCAATGGCAATATGTGGTTTAAATAAATGATATATGAGAATAGAGCACGTTGCTGACATATTTTCCGGGCTTAGTGTTTGGGCAATCACTCCAATCCCCAAAACATCCCTAAATCGGGCATATTTACCGACCATGTCAATGTGGAGCTTAAATGAAAGGTATTGGGTGGTAGAGCAAGAATTGATACCCACTTTCGGGACCAATTTTCTAGGGGTCTACCCCTTTGCCAAAATACTCCACAAACAGGAATTTTTTAGTGACCATCGCAATATGGGTCTTAAAAGGTTTTTGGGAGTAGAATACAAATTTGATATCCAAATGTAGGACCATATATTTAGGGCATCACCTCTTTCCCAAAACACCCCCAAAGGGAAAACATTTTTCAACCATGCCAATATGTGGCTCAAATGAAAGGTATTTGAGATTAGAAAACGAATTTGATAACCTATTTTGGGGCCATGTGTTTGGGGACGCCTCATCCTGTAAAATCCTCTTCGGCCAACTGCAATGTGGGGCTTAAATAAATGGTATTTGAGAGAAGAACATTATGCTGAAATTTTTTCAGGGCAAAGTATCTGGGAGACCACCTCTCCCCCGAAAACGCCACTAAATCGGACATCATGAGAATATCGGGCTGAAATAAAGTATTTTAAGAATGGAGTACACCATACATCCAACCATCCGACTAATTATTCTGAACCAATCTCGATGGACCTCGGCAGATGTTTTCAGGTGGGTTTTTTCACAATCCGTATCAAATTTCGAGCAAATATGTTCAAACTATAATAAATACGGTTGACAAATGACAACTTTATTGGAAATTACTTGACGAATATATATATATATATATATATATATATGGGAGCTATATCTTAGTCTGAACCGATTTCGACCAAAGTTCTTAGATATTGTGGTAGTCGCCGAGGTAAGCGTTGTGCAATTTTTTTTGGCAAGATTGGTCAATAAATGTGCTTGCAGAGGCTTAAGAAGTAAAAATCGGGCGAAATATATACATAAATCTGAACCGATTTCTATGAAACCAAGTTTTATAAAGTCATGAGAAAAAACTTCATGGCAAAGCTCGATAGAATCGATTAACAAATGAGCATTTTATTGCAATATTTCTCTAAATCGGGCGCTTTTTATAAATTCGGGTTTCGAGCAAACTTCTTAGATAACGTGAGGAAGATTGGTTAATAAATGCGCTTGCAGTGGCTCTAGGAGTGAAAATCGGGCTATATATATATATATATATATATATATATATATATATATATATATATATATATATATATATATATATATATATATATATATATATATATATATATATATATATATATATATATATATATATATATATATATATATGTATACATATATATATATATATATATATATATATATATATATATAGTATATATATATATATATATATATATATATATATATATATATGGGAGCTATATCCAAATCTGGACCGATCTTAATTGCAATAAGCTTCGACTGCACGCCCAAAAAATTTATGTGCCAAATTTGAGGACGATCGGATGAAAATTGCGACCTGTACTTTGTGCACAAATTAACATGGCTAGACGGATATAGCTGAATCGGATCAGAAAATAATTCTAAATCGATCGGTTTACTTGTCATTGGATCTATCTCTGTTCCTTTTGGGTGTTACAAACAAAAGCACTAAGTTTTAATTGTACCACAGTAGTGGGTATAAAAATTATCTTCGCCCATACCATCGCATGATATGAATAATTACTTCACATGACCGCTCGTATACTGAAATTGTCTTTAGTGCACTCGGTTAAGTAAACACTTCGGTACTTTACGAATTTATCAAATTCAGATCTTTAGCCATTGATTTGAGGTCTTTGTACCGCAGAGGTAAGCTGTCCGCCTATGACACTGAACGCCAGGTTTCGAATTCTGGCGAGAATAAAAGAAAAAAATTTTTGCGTTGGTTATCGCGACGTTTTTTTCACTTTGAGATGTTTAAATTCACCAACAATATCAGGTTGTCAGTTTGGTTGGACTTTCAGCAAATTCTTCTACTTCACTCCTATCAACAAGACTTTCATTTTTTCACCGCCCTTACGTTGTACTTAGAATCCCAACGTACACCATAATCGCCCAAGAATTGTTTAAATGCTAAATTTAGTATCAAGGACACGTACACCATTAAGAGAAAAAATTAACAAGTAAAAGCGTGCTAAGTTCGGCTATGCCGAATCTTATATACTCTCCACCATGAATCGCATTTGTCGAATTCTTTTCCCGGCATCTCTTCTTAGGCAAAAAAGGATATAAGAAAAGATTTGCTCTGCTATTAGAGCGATACCAAAATATGATTCGGTTTGGACCACAATTAAATTATATGTTGGAGACCTGTGTAAAATGTCAGCCAATTCGAATAAGAATTGCGCCCTTTGGGGGCTTAAGAAGTAAAATAGAGAGATCGATTTATATGGGAGCTGTATCGGGCTATAGACCGATTCAGACCATAATAAACACGTATGTTGATGGTTATGAGAGAATCCGTCGTACACAATATCAGCCAAATCGGATAATAATTGCGACCTCTAGAGTCTCAAGAAGTCAAGATCCTAGATCGGTTTATATGGCAGCTATATCAGGTTATGAACCGTTTTGAACCTTATTTGACACAATTGTTGAGAGTAAGAATAAAATACGTTTTTGAAAATTTCAGCCAAATCGGATAGGAATTCCGCCCTCTAGAAGCTCAAGAAGTTAAGTCCCCAGATCTGTTTACATGACAGCTATATCAGGTTATGAACCGATTTGAACCATATTCGGCACAGTTGTTGGATATTATAACAAAATACTACTTGCAAAATTTCATTCCAATCGGATATGAATTGCGCACTATAGAGGCTCATGAAGTCAAGACCCAAGATTGGTTTATATGACAGCTATATCAGGTTATGGACCGATTTGAACCATACTTGGCACAGTTGTTGAATATCATAATAAAACACGTCGCGCAAAATTTCATTCCAATCGGATAAGAACTGCGCACTCTAGAGGCTCAAGAAGTCAAGACCCAAGATCGGTTTATATGGCAGCTATATCAAAACATGGACCGATATGGCCCATTTACAATACCAACCGACCTACACTAATAAGAAGTATTTGTGCAAAATTTCGAGCGGCTAGCTGTACTCCTTCGGAAGTTAGCGTGCTTTCAACAGAGAGACGGACGGATTGACGGACGGACAGACGGACGGTCATTGCTAGATCGACATAAAATGTTGCGACGATCAAGAATATATAGGGTGATTTTTTGGAGGTTAGGATTTTCATGCATTAGTATTTGACAGATCACGTGGGATTTCAGACATGGTGTCAAAGAGAAAGATGCTCAGTATGCTTTGACATTTCATCATGAATAGACTTACTAACGAGCAACGCTTGCAAATCATTGAATTTTATTACCAAAATCAGTGTTCGGTTCGAAATGTGTTCAAATTTTGACAAATTTTGTTCAGCGATGAGGCTCATTTCTGGTTGAATGGCTACGTAAATAAGCAAAATTGCCGCATTTGGAGTGAAGAGCAACCAGAAGCCGTTCAAGAACTGCCCATGCATCCCGAAAAATGCACTGTTTGGTGTGGTTTGTACGCTGGTGGAATCATTGGACCGTATTTTTTCAAAGATGCTGTTGGACGCAACGTTACGGTGAATGAACACATTTCGAACCGAACACTGATTTTGGTAATAAAATTCAATGATTTGCAAGCGTTGCTCGTTAGTAAGTCTATTCATGATGAAATGTCAAAGCATACTGAGCATCTTTCTCTTTGACACCATGTCTGAAGTCCCACGTGATCTGTCAAATACTAATGCATGAAAATCCTAACCTCAAAAAAATCACCCTTTATTAACTGTTTCAAATTTCAGGGAAATGAGGTAATAACTAAAGCTTTTATTGGCTTCAGACCCCTTTGCCGCAGATCGGCCTACATGTCAGCTTTATCTAAATATAGTCCGATCTGAACCATATTTCGGTCGGGTATCAGGAGGCTAAAAATAGCTCACTGTTTCAAATTTTAGCGAAATCGGGCAATAAATAAAGCTTTTATGGGCTTTAGACCCTTTATCTGCAGATCGGTATATATGACTGCTATATCTAAATATGGTCCGATTTGTACCATATTTGGGTCTGATATTGGAAGAATTAAAACTACGCACTATTCCAAATTTCAGCGAAATCGGATAAAAAATATAGCTTTAATGGTCTTCAGACCCTTAATCGGGATATCGGTCTATAGGGCACCTACTATAGGCTAATAGAGAAATATGTAATATATCTAAGTATATTCCGATCTGAACCATATTGAGGTCAGATATCGGGAGGCTTAAAATAACCTACTGTTTTAAATTTCAGCGAAATCGGGTAATAAATAAATCGTTAATCGGCACAAAAAAAGTAGACCGTTATTTTGACTTTTCCTTATTCTTAGTATTTCAGCAATGAAAACGAGTCAAAGAACCAAAAATGGAGATGCTATCTTAAAATTTAATTTTCTTTTTACTTATCGACGCACTATCCGTTTAAAATTTCGATTGCTGATTGTTTCTTATTTTATTTTACAGATGACTGTCAATTATTTATAAACAATAACTCCTTTTTTATACCCTCCACCATAAGATGGGGGGTATACTAATTTCGTCATTCTGTTTGTAACTACTCGAAATATTCGTCTGAGACCCCATAAAGTATATATATTCTTGATCGTCGTGACATTTTATGTCGATCTAGCCATGTCCGTCCGTCTGTCCGTCTGTCCGTCTGTCCGTCCGTCCGTCCGTCCGTCTGTCTGTCGAAAGCACGCTAACTTCCGAAGGAGTAAAGCTAGCCGCTTGAAATTTTGCACAAATACTTCTTATTAGTGTAGGTCGGTTGGTATTGTAAATGGGCCATATCGGTCCATGTTTTGATATAGCTGCCATATAAACCGATCTTGGGTCTTGAATTCTTGAGCCTCTAGAGTGCGCAATTCTTATCCGATTGGAATGAAATTTTGCACGACGTGTTTTGCTATGATATCCAACAACTGTGCCAAGTATGGTTTAAATCGGTTCATAACCTGATATAGCTCCCATATAAACCGATCTTGAGTCTTGACTTCTTGAGCCTCAAGAGGGCGCAATTCTTATCCGATTGGAATGGAAGTTCGCACAACGTGTTTTCTTATGATACCTAACAACTGTGCCAAGTATGGTTTAAATCGGTCCATAACCTGATATAGCTGCCATATAAACCGATCCTGGGTCTTGACTTCTTGAGCCTCTAGAGGGCACAATTCTTATCCGATTTGAATGAATTTTGGCACGAAGTATTTCGTTATGATATCCAACAACTGTGCCAAGTATGGTTCAAATCGGTCCATAACCTGATATAGCTACCATATAAACCGATCTGGGGATTTGACTTCTTGAGCTTCTAGAGGGCGCAATTCCCATCCGATTTGGCTGAAATTTTGCATGACGTATTTTATTTTTACTTTCAACAACTGTGTCAAATAAGGTTCAAATCGGTTCATAACCTGATATAGCTGCCATATAAACCGATCTGGGATCTTGACTTCTTGACCCCTAGAGGTCGCAATTATTATCCGATATGCCTGAAATTTTGTACGATGGATCCTCTCGTGACCATCAACAAACGTGTTTATTATTGTCTGAATCGGTCTATAGCCCGATACAGATCCCATATAAATCGTTCTCTTTATTTTACTTCGTGAACCCCAATGGGCGCAATTCTTATACGAATTGGCTGAAATTTTACACAGGTCTCCAACACATAATTTAATTGTGGTCTGAACCGGACCATATCTTGATATCGTTTCAATAGCAGAACAACTCTTTTCTTATATCCTTTTTCGCCTAAGAAGAGATGCCGGGAAAAGAAGTCGAAAAATGCGATCCATGGTGGAGGGTATATAAGATTCGGCCCGGCCGAACTTAGCACGCTTTTACTTGTTAAATTTAGCATCTTCACATATAAAAAATTAACATTAATAAACGCTCCTATTTGTAAGGCAATTTTGCGTCTTTAACTAAGGTACACTGTTGTTGTTCCAAAGTCAATTTTACTACTTTCAACCATATTTTGAACTTCATTTTAGATTTATATCTATAATAAAAAAAGCGTACTAACGGACCTATTCCCACCTACCATTTCAAATTAAAAAAATCCATGATATCAAGAACAAGTAAAAGTAAGTATGGCCGGGCCGAATCTTGGGTACCCACCACCATGGATTCCCCTAAAAATGTACCCTTATTAACTGAGTTTTTATTTGAATTATTTTGGCCTCCATAACACCATATTGACCGATACGGATAAAATTTGGTTGTAAGTCATAAGATTGGTTTTTGGGCCAAATTTCAGCCAAATCAGGTGAAAATTTAAGCTTCTAAGGGCACAAGAAGTCAAAACCGGGGGTCGGTTTATATGAGAGCTATATCGATATCTGAACCGATAAAGCCCATTTGCAATCCCCAATGACCTACATCAAGAAGAACTATCTGTGCAAATTTTAAGCAGATAGCCTTATGTGTTTTTATCTCGTAAATTTCAACAACAAAATGACCAGAAGTACTCTATTCTATTAGCAATAAAATAGTTTCAAGGAAATAATAACGGCCAATTGGAATGACGGCTGTCGGATTTTAATCCAATAGAAAATTCGTGGTGCGACATCGGAAACAGAACGTCTTTGTGAAGAAGTTTTACGCAGCATGCGTTGTCCAATAAAATCATAATTTGTAAGGACTAATGTCTGTCTGTCGAAAGCACGTAAACTTTCGAAGGAATAAAGCTAGGCGATTGAAATGAATGAAAAACAAATATCTATATATATACAAATGAATTTGTGTTTGTTTATTTGTTTGTATGTATGTTTGATTGTTTGTTTGTATTTTTGTTTGTTTGTTTGTTTTTGGGTTTGTAAATTTGTTTGTTCCGTATAGACTCAAAAACGGCTAAAATGATTTCTTTGAAATTTTCACAGATTGTGGGGAGTGGTCCAGAAGGAGCAATTGGCTTTATAATTTTTTGATATCGCATTGGCGGGGGGATCCTCCCCCTTACCCCAAAAGTACCAGCGAAAAATAGAAGTGGACCGATTGGGACAATATGGGACTTAAATGAAAGGTATTCAAGAGTAGAGTACAAATTCCATATTAAAAATTGGGTCCAAGTAATTGGGGGGCCGCCCAAAAATAGGTTTATTGGATGATAATGACAAAATGGGAATCGAATGAAAGGTATTCGGGAGTAGATTACGAATATGGTCCGGAAGGAGCAATAGACTATATAAGTTTTTCATATCGCAAGGGGGGTGGACCCTTCTATTTACCCCTAAAGTACCACCCAAAACTAAAAGTGGACCGATTGGGACAATATGGGACTTAAATGAAAGGCATTCAAGAGAAGAGTACGTTTTCAATATTAAAAATTGAGTCCAAATAATTGGGGGCCGCCCGACCCCAAAACGTCCCAAATTGGTTTATTGGACGATAATGATAATATGGGGCTCGAATGAAAGGTATTCGCGAGTAGATTACGAATATGGTCAGGAAGGAGGAATAGGGTATGTAATTTGTTGATGTTGGAAGGGGGGTTGAAAAATTAAAAGTTGACCGATAGGGACAATATGGGTATCAAATGAAAGATATTGGAGAGTATAAATCGAATGTGGTATAAAAACTTGGGTTTAAGTATCAAAGGGGTAGCCCAAAACCGAAAACTGCTCCAAATAGACATATTGGACATATGTATATCAATAAAGGACTCAAATGAAACGTATTCGGGAGTAGACTACGAATATGACATAAAAAATGAGGTCCAAGGAATTTATAGTCGCCCATCCCCTATAAGCTCCCCAAATGGGAATACTACTCAATCATAGCTTGATGAAACTCAAAGGATAGGCATTTGAGGACAGATTAGGAATATAACATTAAACTTTGTGTCCAAGAACATAGGTGGTGTTTTACCTCCTAAAATCGCCTCCAATAGGTTATTTGATCTATTAAAACAATGGGGAATCAAGTGATAGATTTTTTTGAGTTGAGTGCGTCATTTAAATTTGTGATCAAGTGGCAGTGTGGCGCACAACCCTCATATAGACGCCCTCCACCAAACGGCTGTATACACCAATCATGATAATATGAGGTTAAATTAAAGGTATACGGTTGTGTACTGCAAATCTGATATCATTATTCTGCTCATATATATAGCGGACAACCTCAGCCCAAAACAGTTCATTCATCATCAATTATAATGACCTAACGGGACACTGTGTGATTTAATTAATGTGTAGGCTGCCATAGCCCCGAAATTATAACATTCAGCGTGAAAGCAGGAGTTGCAAACATTAACGATAAGGTTGCAACAATTTTAAGCTCACCGATAGACGAGACCAAATGACGTGTTGCTGGGCAACACTTTTTTCTTCAAGAGTTTTACACGGTAAGAACTGTCGCCACCACACCAAATATATAGACTGGCAAATTAGTTTTTTACCACAGAAAATCGTTTAATATGGCAATTTAATATGATTTAAAAACAATTAAAAAAGCGTTAAGTTCGGCCGGGTCGAACTTTGGATACCCACCACCTCGGGTGAAAATTTCATACCATATGTCCCATAGCAGTTATATCAAAAAATTTTCCGATTAGGACCAAATACTAATAAGTACAATTCAATTGTGCATAACAAAATAGTGATCTTCTTAGTAGCTATATCTAAAAATAAACCGATCTGAACCATATACGTCAGGGATGTCGAAAAGCCTAACATAAGTCACTGTGTCAAATTTCAGTGAAATCGGATTATAAATGTGGCTTTTATGGGCCTTAGACCCTAAATCGGAGGATCGGTCTATATGGCAGCTATAACCAAATCTGGACAGATCTGAGCCAAATTGACAAAGGATGTCGAAGGGCCTAACACAACTCATTGTCCCAAATTTCAGCAAAATCGGATAATAAATGTGGCTTTTATATGTCATAGACCCTAAATCGGCCGATCGGTCTATATGGTGGCTATATAAAGATATAGCCCCATATAGCCCATCTTCGAACTTAACCTGCTTATGGACAAAAAAAAAACAATCTGTGCAAAGTTTCAGCTCAATATCTCTATTTTTAAAGATTATAGCGTGATTTCAAGAGACAGACGGACGGACATGTCAAGATCGTCTTAGATTTTTACGCTGATCATGAATATATATACTTTATGGGGTCAGAAATGGATATTTCGATATGTTGCAAACGAAATAACAAATTGGATATACCCCCATCCTTCGGTGGTGGGTATAAAAAAAGACTGAATGATGACTATTTAATAGGTAGTCATATGAATGACTATTCATAGATAACCACCATACCATATGATCCACTCTAAGCGAGTAACACTAACATTTAAATTAGTGTCATCTGGCAGTCTTCAACTGAAATTTTGTGATCCAATTAAAAACATGCCAACATGAACAGAGAGAGGGCAGAGTGGAAAAAATTAATCATCAGCATGTATCTTTGTTATGACAACCAATGGGTCCTTTGAATAAAGAAAAATAAAACATAGGAATATATGAAGGTTCAAAAAGCAAAAAATTTGGTATCAAATTCTGGGGTGGGATGCCTAGGAGAGCCGCCCACCCCCAAAACCCGGCAAACGGATTTATAGACCAACCACTACAATATGGGACTCCAATTAAAGGTATTTGAGAGTAGAAAACGAATCTGATATCCAATTGTGGAACTAAGTGTTTTGTGGGTCACCCCACCACTATAAAACCCCTCAAATCGGACATATTTACCGACCATGGCAATATGGATCTTAAATTGGAGGTCTTTGGGACCAAGTGTCTGGGGGTCCACCAGACCCCAAGAAGGACTTTTACTGACTATTGCAATGTGGGGTTTAAATAAGAGGTACTTGAGTGTTGAAAATCCATAGGAAAATTGGAATACATTATCAACTACAATTACGCAGAAATGTTCAGATTTAGAGTAATTCTCTCCAACATGGCAAAATCGGGCGCAGCAGAGCGGGCCGGGGCAGCTAGTCTTATATATAAAAACCAATTTGTGTTTGTTTGTGTGTTCCTTATAGACTTAGAAACGGCTGAACCGATTTTCTTAAAATTTCCACAGATGGTGCATAATGATCCCGTGTTGAAAATAGGGTACTACATTTTTTGATATCTGAATTACACAAATTTTCAGAAATACCAAATCTGGGAGATGGGTGGTGCGATTTAAGCCAAATGTATGCTCTCATATAGTACCTTAAAAATAAAAATTTTGTATTCAAATTTTGGATGGGGTACCTAGGGGCTCGCCCCATCCCAAAACCTACCAAACATATATTGGGTTGCCCAAAAAGTAATTGCGGATTTTTTTAAGAGAAAGTAAATGCATTTTTAATAAGACTTAGAATAAACTTTAATCAAATATACTTTTTTTACACTTTTTTTCTAAAGCAAGTTAAAAGTAACAGCTGATAACTGACAGAAGAAAGAATGCAATTACAGAGTCACAAGCTGTGAAAAAATTTGTTAACGCCGACTATATGAAAAATCAGCAATTACTTTTTGGGCAACCCAATATTAAGACCAATCGCGACAATATGGGACTCAAATGAAAGGTATTTGCGAGTAGAATACGAATCTAATATCCAAATGTGGAACCACGTGTGTGGAGGTCCACCCCTTCCCCAAAACACCCCCAAACAGGACTTATTTACTAACCATGGGAATATGGAGCTTAAATAAAAGGTATTCGAGTGTAGAATTCGATCCTGATATCCCAATATGGGACCAAGTGTTTGGGGGTCGCCTCTCCCCAAAAACATCGCCCAAAGGGGACAAATTTACGACCATAGCAATATGGAGCTGAAATGAAAGGTCGTGAAAAATGTCTGGGGGCCACCCCATCCCCAAAACACCACCCAAATAGGAAGTATTTGCTGACTATTGCAATATGAAGCTCAAATAAGAGGGTTTTTAGGGTAGAACACGAATCTGATGTATTGTATATTGTCAATGCGAATCTGATGTATTGTATATTGTCAATGTGTCTTGACTTCTTGAGTCTCTTGAGGGCGCAATTCTTATCGGACTTAATAAGAATGCGGTGCGTTCCAAGCCCACTAGGGCACTGGTGACTATTCTAAATATCCGACCCATTTGTACAGATCCTGTGTGAGGCAGGCACTGCGGCTTTGAGACTTAAGGCGATGGGAGAATGGATAGAGGATAGCAGCAGGTCATTCCATCGCGGTTAAACGAGGCGACGATAGGAAACTTGGATGGATTAGAAGAAGTTTCCGAGAGGATACATGAGATGACACTGGAAGCCGAGTACGAGATACTGCTGTCAGAGGCACAGTCAGCTAGAGGACAGAGTAGACCTGGGGTCTACATTGAGAACCCAGGGACTGAGATCTAAGTCACCATAATACAATCCTGAAGGCAGAGATCCAGGCGATCACGGAATGCGTGAAGTGGTGTGGTATTCACGCTAGAACGTCGATTGTGAACATTTTTACGGACCGTAAAATGACCATAAGGGCAATAACAGACAGGACTGTATGGTCTAAAACCGTCTTGCAATGTAAAAATGATATTAACGCCTTCACTGAGGATGGCACCATCCGCATCGCTTGGGCGTCGGGTCATAGCGGAGTAAAAGGGAATGAAAGAATAGATGATTTGGCGAGAGAACAGCCGTCAATAAACTTGGCAAACCCGAAACCTTTTGGGTCAACGCCATCCGAATTAAGGCCGTGGTCGACGAAAGCGCATGTAACACTGGCGGAACTCCAAAACGGTCGGTAGAACGACGAAAATCCTGTGGAATCATGAAAAGACAAGTCTATTACTGAAAGGAAGTAAGAAGGAAGTCAGTATAGCTTTAGGTATCATAATAGGATACAAAGGATTGCGAGCTCACTTATGCAAAATCGGTGCGGCAAGTGATATCATGTATAGGGCATGTGGGGAAGACGATGAGACGTAGGGGCATTTCCATGTCATTACTTGGATTTCGCGGGCAATAGACACCGGTACTTAGGTGGGGACACAATACCAGACATGTACCAATTAAGGGGCCTTGTATGGAAAATAATTTTGGATTTTGTAAGTAGCACGAAATTTCTAAAACAGATTTTCTTTTCGAGATTAGGTTAGGTAAGGTTCACGTGGCAGTCTGCCATCAGACTCACTTAGACGTTTTCGTCCGCTGCGATACCACAGGAACAGGTTCGCAAAGAAATGGGAACCTAAAGTGGAACTCACAACACAAGAAAAGTGTTCTATAGTCTCATCATCTTCAATGTCCTCAAATTTAGCTTACATGGTTCCAGAGGCATACCCACAGATTCCAGTTTCCCTGGAGTGTGTAAGGTAGTTCCTAATCTCGCGAGCTCGTCAGCTTTACAATTCCCTGGGATATCTCTGTGTCCCGGCACCCAGAACAGGTGAATTTTGAACTGTTCAGCCATATCGTTGAGAGATCTGCGACAGTCGAGTGCGGTTTTTGAGTTCAGAAATACGTTTTCTGATAAGATGTTTATGCCAATCGTCATTATTACATTATGTCTTAGCTATTCCACCACCTCTTTAATTGCAAGGATCTCCGCTTGATACACACTGCAGTGGTACGGTAACCTTTTCGATATGGCCAATTCTAGATCTTAAGGGTACAACCCAAAGCCCACCTGGTCGTTTAGTTTGGAACCATCCGTATAGAAGTCTATGTAACTTCTGTTTCCAGGGATATCGTAGTTCCAATCGGTTCTATCAGGAAAATTGGTACTGTACTCTTTATCAAAAAGCGGCTCAAGCAGGGTGTAATCCATACTGCCTGGAATATCGGATATTGTATAAAGTATCCGAAGCCGCCACAGACCATATAAAATGCTGCCCTAACCTCACGGCAGTGGTCGCCACAATGTCCAGAGTCATTAGGTGTAGCATTCAATTCAGTGCATCAGACGGTTGGTTTTTATGGTTGCTATATATTTATTTAGTCCGGTGTCCACCATATTCGGAAAGAATATGTAAGGGTCCGATACAACTTATTAAATACAATTTCAGAGAAATTGAATAATAAACGAGCCTTTTTGGGACTAATACTTTAATTCGGAAGATCGGTCTATGTGACAGCTATTTCCAAATAGAGACCGATCTAAGCCACATTTAACACAAATGTTGAAGACCGATCTAAGCCACATTGAACACAAATGTTGAAGAAACGCTGAACACTGTGCCAAATTTCAGCGAAATCGGGTAATAAACATTGATTTTATGGGCTCAAGAACTTAATCGGAAGATCAGTATTTACGACAGCCATTCAAATGCAGCCCGATCTTGACTATACTCGGTGCGAACGTTGAAAGGCCTAACAAAACTCATAGTGCATAATTTCAGCGAAATCAGAAAATAAGCGCACCTTCTATGAGCCCAAGAAAAATAGTATATATGACATCTATAATCACATATAGTCCGATCTATACCATACTAGATACGAATGTCACGAGGCATAACGCAACTTTTTATGCTAAATTTCAGCAAAATCGGATAATAAATGTGCAAATATCCAAATATAGACCGATCTGGGCCGTATAAAACACGAACGTCGAAGGGCCTCATAAAACGCACTGCCCCAAAATTTAGCAGAATCTGATATCGGCCATAAGACCATTAAACTTCAGATTGGTCTATATGGGGGTATATCAAGATCTATGCTGGTATGGACCATTTTCCAACATAACCTGCCTCTGGAGAAAAGAAAAATCTGTGCAATGTTTCAGCTAAATATCTCTATTTTTAAAGATTGTAGGGTGATTTCAACAGACATGCGGATGGACAAACGAACAGACGGGTGAACCTTCTTTAATTCTAACGACAATCGGAAATGGTTATCGAATACGAAAATATGGATTGCTTATGTTTTATGCTCAAGGAAGCTGATATTTGTGTAATTGTTTTTCAAATTGTTCTCATACATTACCTCTTGGTGCAGAAACTTATTGTAGATTGCTGAACTGAGAACCCTTTTATCAATATCTTTACAATTTATCTAAATATTAAGCAAATCCTAGGCATGGCGTTGCCAAATTATCTCTTTGTAAATATAATACAAAATGGATTTAAGCTATATCTGGACTACTTACTTTTCAATGGTATTACATTCCCAAATGTTTTTGTAGGAATCCCTTGCAAACGTATTTTGTCCCAAAAGCATTCCCATGCCCAAAGAACGAACAAACTTTATATTACAAACTGGAAATTTCACAAAAAAAAGCCCGAAAGAAAATGAGCCAAAATGGGGGTGGAGTGGAAATGGCTGGATGTTATGTCGAATAAAAAATGCAAAACATTAAAAATCAAGTTGTATTAGGAGATTGAAGTTAGACGAAACGGAAAGCTTAAAGACCGAGCAGCCGTTGGCAGTGTAATTAATAATTGTAATTAAGCAGTTGCCTTCTCTTTTCTGACATCCACAAAGCTCAACCTTTTTGCTATAGTTGCAACGGGATATGGGTCAGCAGTGTGTCTTACTTCGGGGATTTCCATTTCGTTTTTCCCTCCCTTAGATTGTGATGACGAACATGATCCGTAAAGGCGCCCACTAAGACCCAAAATGAAGAAGATATTTGAAGACAGCTATTTAAGGATTTATGGTGGATACAACACTACCGGTGAAATTAGGTAATTTTCTACAAGACATAAAACAAATGTTCTCCATTAAATGTTCCAGATTTTCGTATTTTTCATCGCAGCTTTTACCTGTTTTTTTATTCCTTTACGTGACACGAAATTGAAGATGACAGCTTACATACGAATGTAGGAGCTTTAGTTGAAAAACTGAAAAACTCACTCAAAAGAGAAACTAACAAATATTTTGTGATGAAATATAATAAAGAACTTTTTAATTAATAATTTTAATTTTCAGCGAAATGCAAAACTCTCATAGTCTTTTGTTCAGTATGGCAAAGTTTGAGAACTTGTCATTATTTAGTACAAGTTTCTAAATGAATCCCCATTCATCTGTTTCAAATGCTTTCTTGAAGTTTCAAGTGATATACGTATATCATCAAATTTTTTGTTTCAAAAAGTTGACTTTGCCTCTAAGATATTCCTAAAACAAATTGGCAAATATTAATCAGTAACATGGGATTATATGCATCACTATGCTCAATTTCTTATAAATTAACATTTCGCTGAAATTTGGGACAGTCAGTTATATTAAGTACTTCGACATCCTTTTTATACCCACCACAGTAGGATGGAGGTATTCTAATCGAGTCATTCCATTTGTAACACCTCGAAATGTGGATCTAAGACCCCATAAAATATATTTTCTTGATCTCCTCGACATTCTGAGT
Source organism: Stomoxys calcitrans (assembly GCF_963082655.1). Lineage (NCBI taxonomy): Eukaryota > Metazoa > Arthropoda > Insecta > Diptera > Muscidae > Stomoxys > Stomoxys calcitrans. The sequence goes on along the minus strand of NC_081552.1, from coordinate 165,025,155 downwards.
CGATCGAGCCATGTCCGTCCGTCCATCTGTATGTCGAAATCACGATAGCGGTCGAACGCGTAAAGCTAGCCTCTTGAAAATTTGCACACATACCTACTATTAATTGCAAATGGCCTATCTCGGTTCAGATTTGGATATAGCTCCCATATACACTGATCTCCCGATTTGTCTTCTTGAGCCCCTGGAAGCCGCAATTTTTGTTCGAAAGTCAGTTGTCGAAAGTCAAAGTTTAGATCCTTAATGAGTACCACACTAACCAAGTTCGATATCTGGTGCAAATAGCTGTTCCTATCGTATGCATGTGCATCCGTTGCAGTCTTGGGTGTTTTGTCCAAACAACTACAATTGCTTCCATGGTATACATATATTCTCTTTGAATCATTTGGTCACCTATTTGGGTAGAAGTTTTTACATGACACAAATGTCGTCAGTATTAGGAGGGGATAATCACCGCCAAAAAATGTAAGATTTTCTCGTCACACGGTTTCCTCCTATTCCAATTAGGTGTCTATAATATACTATATGATATTCTGTAATGACTTTCAACGTCTGTGACAAGTATAATATAATTGGGTCCCATAATTGCTATTAAAATTTATCAACCGATTAGACTTAGACTAGACAACCGGAAGGACACAGTTTACATTTGATTAATTTTAAATTTTGCTTATATTGTTTTGGTATGACTTTCCAAATCTGTGCAATGCATGGTCTGAATTTTTGGGTAACTTGGTATCGCTCCCATATTAATCGATATACCGTTTTGGGTCTCTACAGTTCGAAATTCCTATCCAAAAGCTAAAACCAATTTAATGTGATTTTATAATGGAATCTTCAGTAAACTACGAATCAAATTTAACGTGTTTTTCACTACTTTGTATATAAAGTCGCGAACACTGTATGAGATAGGCACATTAGGATATGCAAGGAACAAATTTAATGGTGGCATTCATGTCCTCTTCCGTATCATAGATCTTTTAATTATCCTCACATCCTATATAAAAGTCCAGGTAAATCCAGGTCATATTGATCACGGTCATCATTTTGTCAACGTTGTGGCAGCCTATGCTAGGATCATCATAATTGATGCCGTGTTTTAGTCAACTCTCGAATGAATGAATTCGAATGACACTGTGTATTTCAGTTAGTTACCAATATTTCGGCTTTGCATTGAGACTGTGTCAACATTTCTAGCGATGTGTTAACACCGACCCACACAGTTGGTATGTAGCACTAAGTTCCCACACTAAAGCTGACAAGTGCAAACAGTATTGAAGCGAAAAAGTTCCAAACGGGGAAAATGCTTAGGCCCTAGCAAATATATCGCTTAATAAAAGGTCTAAAATTATGTAGTACTTTGACATGGAATCGAAAAAAACCACAGATTTATTTAAGACGGATCAGGTTATAAGGGAAATATAAATTCGACGAACAGCATAAATCATACTTTGGATATTAAATTTTAGAATTTAGTTCCATGGATCATATTAGACCGTTTGTGGTAAAACTTCCAACACCCTCTAAATCCCAATTTGTATTCATTCCAATATAGCTTCCATATAAATCCACCTCGTGATATTACTTCTTGAAAATGGCCATAGCCTAGAAATGGTGGCTTATTCCAAAGATTTCCGCTGTTACTCCAATTTTGAGTATCTTAAACGTTAGGGCGATTGCCACACGGCGTTAGTGGCTGAGACTCTTGGGCTATTTGACTAAAAATGGGAGTCGAACTCACCATCGTATAAAGACAAGTCGATATTATAAAAACTAGATGGGATGGCCGCAGTCTCAGGCTGTATATCTGATACGGAGATTAATATGGAGTGTGAAACAATACTATTGTGCCAAGGAAGTAGTAAGGACACGTTCTTCGTACTATGGGTCCGAGCTTGGTCCGAGGAATGAAGTGATCTAGGAATCTACATTCACATTCAAAGATATATATATATCTATATATATATATATATATATATATATATATATATATATATATATATATATATATATATATATATATATATATATATATATATATATATATATATATATATATATATATATATATATATATATATATATATATATATATATATATATATATATATATATATATATATATATATATATTCCACATAAATTTGTTTACTTCATTGGATTAAATTGCGTATAACATGAAGTATATTGCTCAAAAAAATTATGGATATTCGTATTTTGTTTATACACTTTCTGTATAAGATACACAAAAAAAAAATATAGACCTACATATATTTGGCCGATCAAATATGGTATCGACTTATAAAAAAATTTTCAAACAAAGTGCTAATTGCTTTAAAAATTTTTGACATAGAAATTTGATTTTCTTTTGTATCGGCAAGTGATAGGTAAACAAAGTATACCTTGAACATACTTTGATACCACCACCGAAGGATGGTGCAACACTTCGAAATATCCATTCCTGACCCTATAAAGGGGATATATTCTTGATAGTCGTAAAAATCTAAGACGATCTTGTCATGTCCGTCCGTCCATCTACCCGTCTGTCTGTTGAAATCACGCTACGGTCTTTAAATATTGAGCTGAAACAGATTCTTTTTTTTGTCCATTAACAGGTTAATTTCGAAGATGAGCTATATCCGACTATATCTTGATATAGCCGCCATATGGACCGATCCGCCGATTTATGGTCTAAGGCTCATAAAAGCCGCATTTATCATCCAATTTTGAGACAGTGAGTTGTGTTAGGCCACTCGACATCCTTCTTCAATTTGGGCCAGATCGGTCCACAATTGGATAAAGCTACAGGATAGACCGATCTCTCGATTTTGCCAAAATTTGGGACAGTCAGTTATGTTAAGCTCTTCGACATCCTTCTTAAATTTGGCCCGGATTTGGATATAGCTGCAATATAACCAATCTCTCGATAAAAGGTTTTGGACCCATAAAAGTCCGATGTCGCCGGAATTTGGGACAGTGGGTTATGTTAGAGTCTTCGACATCATTCTTCAATTTAGCTCAGATCGGCTTATATGATTTTTTGCTGAGACATATTTTCTAAAAAATTGTTTGCACCATGGAAAATTTGTAGCATCCTCCTAAGCTAATTTACTAAAAAACCAGTAAGGAAAAGCAAAAGACGGGCGGTGCCGGCTGTAAAATACCCTACACCTACTCTATAAGTAAAATGTGGGAGCTATATCCAATTCTGAACCGATTTTGATGGACCTCGGCGGATGTTTTCAGATGGAATGTTAATCCTATAAAATTTCGAGCAAATATGTTCAAATGACCATCATTGCAAATAACCCAAGATCTAACGAACGTATATATGGGAGCTATATCTAAATCTGAACCGATTTCGACCAAAATTTTCAGATATTGTGGTGTGTCATCGAGGAAACCGTTATGCCAAATTTTGACAAGATTGGTCAATAAAAATCTAAATATATCCAAATCTGAACCGATTTCCATGAAATTCGAGAGTCAAGAGAAAATGATTACTGGTAAATTTTGAGAAAATTGGTTAAGACCCTTTTATTGCATTATTACTGCAAGTCGGACCAACGTATATATGGGAACTATATCCAAATCTTCACCGATTTTTTCCAATTTCAATAGGCTTCGTTTCTAGACCGAAAAACAAGACTGTGCAAAATTTTTAAAACGATCGGATAATAACTGCACCACGTAATCTGTACATAAATTAACATGGACAGACAGACAGATATACGGACGTAGCTAAATCGAATCAGAAAGTGATTCCAAGTCGATCGGTATATTATTAATGGGTCTATCTCTCTTCCTTTTGGGTGTAACAAACAAATGCACTTAGCTGTAATGGTGAAATTTTGCATGCGGATTTTCGTTACAACTTCCAACAACTTTGTCAAGTACGGATCGAATCGGTCTATAACCTGATATAGCTCCCATATAAACCGATCTACAGAGTTGACTTCTTAAGCCCTTACGAGCCGCATTTTTTGTCCAATTTGGCTGAAATTTTGCATGTGACGTTCCGTTATGATTTCCAATAACTGTGCCAAGTGAGGTTCGAATCGGTCTACAACCTGATATAGCTCCCACATACAACGATTTCCCGATTTGACTTATGGATCCCTTACAAGCCGCAATTTTTTTCCGATTTGGCTGAAATTTTGTATGCGGTTTTCTGTTCCGACTTTCAAAAACTGTGCCAAATACGTTCTAAATCGGTCAATAACCTGATATAGCTCCCATGTAAACCGGTCGATCATATTAGTTTGGTTCCTAGAATCTTTAAGCTTTGCTGATTTGACAGAAGTTTGGTATGAAGAATAAAATTATGCCCTTCCACTAAATTTATTTTGAATACATTTTTAGCAGAATCCAAGGTGGTGGGTCCATAAGATTCGGATTGGCCGAACTTAGCACGCTTTTACTTGTTTCGTTTCTATTCCACTATTCCACCAACTGCTACGTTAAAGTGAAGTTTGACTTATTTATTTTTATTAGACCAGTAAAAAAGATGCTTAGAATAAAGGCAAGTTTCAAATAATTGTTTTATGGAGTTAGGTTAGGGTAGGTTAAATTGAAAAGAGCGTGCAGTTATTAATCCGCCCCATGCCATTATGGGCATACACCTAAGCCAGTAATCGGCTTGTTGTGCGCTCTAAAAACTATAAAGTAACCTCTAAAATAAAATTTTTAAGTTAGGAATTCCGTGCTACTTACAAAGTGCACCAAAGTGCCGGTATCTGTTATATCCGAAAGCCGGGCAATGTCAAAGGAAATGCTCCAACGTCTTATCATCTTCCCTTCATGCCCTACACATGATGTCACTTGCCGTACCGATTTTGCATAAGTGAGCTCGTAGTCCCATGTGTCCCGTTATGATACAGAAAGCTATACTTCCTTTGGGTAATAGCCTCGTCCTCTCACGATCTGGATCCCCCCATAGAATAGATCTCAGTCCCTGGGTTCTCAGTGTAAACCCCCAGGCCCACCCTGTCCTCTAGCTTTGATCCATCTGCCATCGGCACAGTCTTGGATTGACGGAACCCTAGTATTGCCATCTGGAAGATCATGGCAATAATATACATATAAAGGCCCTGGCAAAGGCGTCAACGTGTTTTTTAATAATAAAACATGCTAACAAATAAGTCTCATCGACCAGCTTTATATAGCTATAAATTTACAAAAACACTCGAGGAACTTTCACATACATATCAATTTAAAAATTTAATCATATAAAGTACTTGTGTTTTGACAAGGCTGGAGTTGAAGAAAAAAAAGTAAATATGAAATGCAATAAAATCATAGTTTCCATAAACTTAAAAAAAATTCTGGGAGAATGGTAGTCTTGTACATTTCTAAGTAATTTTTTGTACAGTGCACACACACACACACACACACAAAGTATACATTTTTTCAAGGGGTATGTTCATCACCATACACATACACACATAGAACTAAAGAGTGAGTACTTGGATATGCGTGTTAAGCTGCATCATCAAGTGCCACTTGTCCCTGGATTGAGTGTATACCTCTCCCTCCTCCTCTGTCCTCTGTTGGGCGTATGGTTATCAATTCCGTGCTTGGAAAATTCAAACGATGCCAGACACTGTTAGGTCAGCCAGTTCATTATATGCAAGCTACGATTTAGTTTGAGGTCCTCAATTCACTTCGCAACGCTCTATATGCCATGAAATGTGTTTTTTTAAGTTTTTTTCTATCATTTGCATTTGCACAGGAGTTTTTTTACTTGCCCTCTTAGACTTAGGAACACGAGTATCCTTGTTATTTTCTCTTTATTTGTATGTAGTTTGTGTAATGCAGTGTTGCCACTTACTATAAAAATTTTTTAACTATTCAAAATAGTTTAGTTAGAAGTTATTGGATGAATTGATTACTTGCATGATCAGCTGGTAAAAAAGTAGCGACAGACTAAGGGCCCTGGTGGGAATTGAACCCATGCACCCCGCACTGGTACTCCGAGCACTCTACCAAAACGGCTACCGGGCGCCTTGGATGGTATAACCACCGCAGAATTTTTTCAGATATTCTCGCTAGGATTCAAACCCAGGCGTATGGCGTCATTGGCGAACATGCTAACCAGGGAAAACTATCAGCAGTGAGAGCATCATCCACCCAGCCAATCCTCCTTCCCTACCCTGCCTCTCTATGTGACCACCACGACGTTAAAGACCTGATCTTGCAGCAACTTGTCAGGATTCCTAACAGCAGTTCGAGGTTACTGTTTCGCATAATCCTTCGCGATATACTCGGCTACAAGGCTTTTGCCAACCTGCAACACACAGCACCAGTTCACGCCTGCCTTATTCGCGCGGTTGTCGAAGAAAGCATGCACCCTAGCTAGAAACTTGCCCATGAGAAGTTTTTTTTTTGGCAGCGAAATCGCTCTTAACATGTGATTCATTCCTGGGTAGCTCGTTCGCCGGCTTGTTTTCCGACACATCTTGATGGCCCCACCAGAGCGTGACACCCTTCCCCATAGTCTTGATCCTTCAATCTTCATACCAGTATTAATCTCATATGGCCGAATGTTAGAGTCTTCAGCGCCGCCTAACTGTTCGCGTATATATATAGTCACAGTTCGATCTGTCATCGAAGGTATTAGAACACTTTATTTTAAGCGCAAAAACATTTTGACAAACAATATTAAGAATTGGACTCCCGTTATGCCCAATTCAATACTGTAACACACGGATGTGTTTTCGTTTTCACTTTCACTTTTCCCTTAAAAATAAATTGTTAGTATCACTTAAACAAAAATCCAATATCAATCTCGTTTGGTAAAAACCTTCCTTGGTCTAATTTAAGAAATCGTGTAAAGAAAATAAAGGCAAGTTTGACTATTCGTTGAAGTGGTGAAAGGGAAAATGAAATACAGAACACGCGAATTCCCGGAAACGCAGTTTGCATTGCTGAATTGAAGTACAATTATCCCATTTGAGAATCCTTCGACGTTAAAACGTCTATTATGCACCTTTTCAACTACGCTTACAGTGCGGGGTCTTCCAAGTGGAAAGGTTCCGAATATACAGCCAATATCCAATTATGGGTAGTGTCAAAACTCGTTATATGAAACCAAAAGTGGTTTAAACCTTATATTGTAATGCACAGGTAAATCATAAACATAAACAATCATTGTAATTTAATTGATTTAAATATAGTATCTCCTGATGAGGTTGAAATAAAGGCAACGAATCGTTGAGAAGACAAAATAACTTTGTTTTATTGAATCAGTAATTTAAGACTTATACGGCCCATCAGAATAACTCTAAACACGCTAATAACCGACAAATTGAAATGTGCTTTCACTCGCTTTTTTCAGATATAGAGAGCAACCAAATTCTTGTTAGATACATATTAAGAGTCAAATGGCCTACGTAGTGATCGATAGTGCGGTTTCGCAGAAGCCCTTAAACATGGGATCTAATAGATAAACCATATACTGATACAGGTAGAACAATTGTGGGACCCATGACAGAAAGATAAGGGTGAAAGTGAAACAGGGCACACTATAGAAAGTATTTTACCTCACCGCCTATGGTTGACCACCACAAACAATATAACGGATCCTGACTGAGGAGGAATTTTCTAAAGGGTAGGGATCCGAATCAGCCCAAAGGGTCTGCGAGATGGCATCTAAATGGACTAGACCTGGTACTTAGTGTTAACCCAGAGAACGCTGAAATCTCCCTCAACAAATAGATTTCGATATTAAAATATTTGGGATAGTAAAATAAACTGGAAGTGCCACAAGCGTACTGAGTACGCTCTATAGTAGCGTACACTGGCTCTACAGTAGCGTGATTAGACCAATGCTTATTTATGCCTTAGTAGCTTGGCGGACCGATGGAGAAAAGTGCAACATAATGACAATAAATAGATTCAGGGAACATGTTGTATTGGCAAAGGTCGGAGCCTTAAGAACCACGCATACTAGAGCAATAGTGTATATTCAAGATACTCGTCCAATAGGCATACAGACAATGTATGATGTAACCACTGCTTCGTTGAGGGGCGTCGTGTTGAAAAATACAACTCTACAAACAAATGTTTTAAAAAAGCAAATCGCAAAAGTTAAACAATATTTAACTTTGAAGACTTAAAACCCTACTTCACCGCAGCACAGAATGACGCTCGCTTTCATGTGTCGAAGTTAAAATTTTTTTTAATTTTTCCGCATTGATTTTGTGTGATTTATGCGCAGTGTTGCATTTTTGCAACGCGACGCCCAAAAAACATAACTCAACGCACTCATTCTTTTTCGGCCTTTAGACTTAAGGCGCTGGAAAAATTTATAGAAAATGGGATCAGGTCATACCATCGGCGTATAATTGAGAGATTTCATATCGGATACCTAAGACAACACTTTAAACCGACACTGGTTTTGTCATTAAGTAATTCGTGCTACACCGATGGATCAAAGCTAAAATACAGAGTGGGTCTGGCAGTCTACTTTAAGGGCTTAGCGACTGATAATTGTTTCCGATTGCCTCACCTGCAGGTGAGGTGTATGATATTAAAACGAGGATGCCGAGGGTGAACATCATTAGGCACAGTAAGATGGCCATCTTGGAACGTACGAAGGAAATTAGCGGCTTCTCTGAGGATGGCACGATCAGTATCGTTTGGGTTCCTGAACATAGCGGAGCAATGGGGAATGAATCCAAAGCCTTTCGAAGCGAATCAGACCGTGTTAAAGAGCATAGAGAGCGAACGCGTATGTTGAACTGTGGAACAATGAAACGGTCGTAGGATCTCCCTACGGGGAGATCTGTATCGTGAGAGGACGAAGTTGTGCTGAAAGAAGTAGAAGGAGATCAGTATGGCTTTCGGTATATTTACAGGACACATAGGACTAAGAGCATATTTATGCAACATATGTGCGGCAAATGATATATCATATGTATTATATGTATATGAATGAATGAGACGTTGGAGCATTTCGTATTTACCCTTCTTTCACAACAAACAAGCTCCGGCACTAAATATACACAATACCAGACTTGAATCAATATATGAGCATGGAATGGGAAAATTGGAAATGAATTGGTTGAAATGCTTTAATGAAGAGCACTTGTGTCTCCAGTACTCACTTTTATAGCTCCATATAAACCGATCCCCCGATTTCATCTAATAAGACCCCGGAAGCATCAATTGGCTTGGCTGAAATTTTGTTTAAACTTCGAAGAACGGTCTCAAGTATGGTCTAATTCAGTTCACAACCTGATATAGCTAACATATAAACCGATCTCGTATCTTGAATTCTGGAGCCGCCAGAGAGATCAATTTTTAACCGATTTGGCTGAAAATTAGCATGAAGTGTTTTGTTATGACTTTCAACAACCATGCCAAATTTGACCTAAATCGGTTCATAACCTAATATAGCTCCCATATAAATCGATCTCCCGATTATACTTCTTGACTCTCTAGAGGCCGCAGTTATTATCCGATTTGGCTGAATATAAGCATACCTAGAAGGCCGTGAAAGATGGTGGCGTCGTATTGACGATTTGAGAGTATCTTTCTGTGTCTGGTCCGCTGCCAATTTTCTGGTTTAGGGACAAAATCTGTGTTGTGGACTACAAGGATGCTTTATGGAATAAAATGCTTCTATTTGGCGAGCAAAAAAATGCCACTTAAGTGACAGTTCATGTAAGTTAACGACTCAGAGCACTCGTCATGACTAGGGAAATTCTAGTTCCAAGAACATTCTGTGCCGAGTTTGGAAGGCCTATCGAAATCGTGGGACCTAAACCTTATTGAAAATCTCTGAGGCATAAAAAAGACAATGTTTTAAAACTTTGTTTATGGTTTTTCTATTTTGTTTTTTATCACTTTTTTCTCTTCTTCAGTTGTGTGAACTCCACGAACCATTTTAAGGTGCTCATGCTTTTATTTATGAAATTAATATTGCAATAAAGCATGGGAATAGTGAAAATTATTTCTTTTACTCTCCCCTTCGATTTTAAGGTCTAGCTCACTTCCGTCTAGGTGTTTACAACCAAATGCACTAAGTTTTAATTCATTGTTCCCCAGTAGCAGTGTAAGGTATACATATGTAAACTTTCATAATAATCTTTCTATTTGCGAACCATGAATACCAAAAATATACCTTTACAATTGGCAACACTTACATTGGGGACGGTTGGATTATTATACTCCACTGATTTGTGGTTGAAACCAACACTTTTTGTGTTGAAACGAAACTGACATACCATGAAAGCATTTGTTGCGATGTGGGTGAATGACTGTGTGCATGTGGTGTGAGAGGATATACTTTTTTTTATAGATTGACTCTAATGAAGTATTCTTCGATCACGTCCCTTTTTAAATTATTTATACATACATTGACATTTAAGTTCTATGATGGTCAATTCGTTTCAATTCAATTTCAGTTCTTTCATTACTGTTTTTTGAACACAATGCCGCTCAATCACTGACTAACCAATTCTTTGACAACGTTTCCTTAATTGCAAAATGTCATATGTCAAGTTTGTCGAGAGTGAAAAACACAAACAAAAAGATTAAAACAAGGGCCTAAATAGAGTTGACACTCGCTGAGTTTACAACGTGGTAAATGGCAACATGTATACGCATGCGAACTGATATTGTTTAGGGTGAATTAAATTAAAGTAAAAGTCAACTTTTGTTTGTTTGTGATGCTATATTATCAACACCACATATGGTAAAATTTTTTGCAATTTTTTGCTCAACCTTTAAACACTTGGTTAAAATAATTTATGTTTAGGTTTTAAGAGAGCCGTCCGCGGACTATATTTGCCTCTTTCCGCATTGCTTTGAGCACATAAATGCAAAATTGGAACGCATGAATGAAAAGTTGGGAAGTGCGGTGACATCTCATGTTATATAAAAGTTAGAATCTTCAACAGTAATACGAGTATGAAATCTATTTTATTATATGAGAGCACAGCTTGGACCTTGACACTAGCGACTTCCCGCAAAATCCACGTTTTTAAAAATCGATACCTACGACAAATACTTTGCATTTTCTGGCCAAACCGTATTTCAAATGAAAAATTACAAATAAGAACAAACACTGCTCCACTTGATGTAGAAACTCGTAAGAGAAAATGGACTTATATGGGTACGCCAGCCGAGCGATGATTTAGCGAAAAATCTTCTAGACTGGAATCCGCAAGGACAGCGAAGGAGGGGATGCCCAAGAAACACATGGATCCCCAGCACGAAAGGAGAGTTGAAATCAACCCCTATATCGTGGAATCAAGCCAATGCTTTGACCAACAATAGAGTTAGATGGAGAGAGCTTCTTGATGTCCTATATTCACACTGAACATTTTACACACTGAACATTTTACTATTGAACATTTTACTCATATTTGTATACCCTCCATCATAGGATGGGGGTTTACTAATTTCGTCATTCCATTTGTAACACCTCGAAATGTTCGTGTAAGACCCCGTAAAGTATATATATATTCTTGCTCATCATTACATTTTTGCCGATCTAGCCATGTCCGTCCTTCTGTCTGTCGAAAGCACGCTAACTTAAGAAGGACTAAAGCAAGCTTAACATTTCGCACAAATAATTCTTATTAGTGTAGGTTGGTTAGGGTTGTAAATGGGACAAACTGGTCCATGTTTGGATATAGCTGCCATATAAACCGATATTGGGTTTCGACTTCTTGAGCCTCTAGAGGGCGCAATATTCATCCGATTTGGCTGAAATTTTGCATGTTGCATTTTGTTATGGCTTCTAACATCTGTGCCAAGAGTGGTTCAAATATAAACCTAGGGAGATCGGTTTGAATTCTTGAACCTCTAGAAAGTGCATTTACCGCACGATTGAAAGTTTTAACAGTGATACGTGGCAAATATGGTCTGAAGCGGTTCATAACTTCCTTCATAGCTCCCATATAAACCTATCTCACGATTTTGCTTCTTGAGCCTTTAGAGAGAGGGCGTAATTCGTAACCGATTAGGGTGAAATTTTGGACTGTAACGGTCTCTATCTATGGTCTGAATCGGCCCATAAGTTAATATAGCTCCCATATAAACCGATCTCCTGATTTTACTTCCTGAGGGTCAGAGGGCGCAATTCTAATCTTATTTGGCTGAAATTTTGCACAGTGGCTTCTGCTGGAAATATGGTTCGAAACGGTTTTTAGCAATTATCTTTTTATACCCTCCACCATAGGATGCGGGGTATACTAATTTCGTCATTCTGTTTGTAACTACTCGAAACATTCGTCTGAGACCCCATAAAGTATATATATTCTTGATCATCGTGACATTTTATGTCGATCTAGCCATGTCCTCCGTCTGTCCGTCCGTCCGTCTGTCTGTCGAAAGCATGCTAACTTCTTGAGCCTCTAGAGTGCGCAATTCTTATCCGATTGGAATGAAATGTTGCACGACGTGTTTTGTTATGATATCCAACAAGTGTGCCAAGTATGATTCAAATCGGTCCATAACCTGATATAGCTGTCATATAAACCGATCTGGGATCTTGACTTCTTGAGCCTCTAGAGGTCGCAATATTATCGGATTTGCCAGAAATTTTGTACGACGGATCCTCTCATGACCATCAACATACGTGTTTATTATGGTCTGAATCGGTCTATAGCCCGATACAGCTCCCATATAAATCGATCTCTCTATTTTACTTTTTGAGCCCCCAAAGGGCGCAATTCTTATTCGAATTGGCTGACATTTTACACAGGTCTCCAACATATAATTTAATTGTGGTCCAAACCGGACCATATCTCGATATTGCCCTAATAGCAGAGCAAATCTTTTCTTATATGCTATTTTGCCTAAGAAGAGATGCCGGGAAAAGAACTCGACAAATGCGATCCATGGTGGAGGGTATATAAGATTCGGCCCGGCCGAACTTAAAACGCTTTTACTTGTTTAAATTACAGTTTTTACAAATCCCACAAGACTCCAACCACTATTAACAAAATATCCACTGTTTAAACTTACATCCGAGAGTCAAATGATTGAATATCACATATGCATACTTCTTAATGGAAGAATTAGGTTGCATATTTCTCCACTAGGTACTATGCCTTAGACACTCTTCTGGGAGATTTTTTTTAATTACTTTCCCTGGACATTTTTATACTGAAAGTATTTGTCTGAGACTTTAAAATTCAACTTAGTTGCCTAACAAACTGGTAATAGACAAGCACATAGCCACAAACAAACTAGGCTTACACAAAAAAAATTATTACCAACCTCCTCGTGAGAGTAGAAGCAAATTTGTTATCCTTGTCTCCAGGGCCTCCGAGAATCTTGCCCCTGCACTTATTCATAGCCTCTTGCATCCTCAATGTCATGCAACGGCACTGCTGAACACGACCCTACTGAAACTGAATGTGACACATATTGTATGGTGGTGTTGGTGGTTCGTTCTCATAGGGAACGGAAAACTCGTATCAAAAAGAAGGCATTACAACATAAATAAATTTATTGCATCGGGCTTTGGGGATTTCTATACGTGCGTTAAACAGAAAAAAACTTCCGGAAAATACAGTGTATGACAAACAGAAAAAAAGCATGAGTCTAAAAAGTGTCACAAAAAAGTTCACAGGCGGTGCATAACATTTGGAAGATTCTTTAAAAAGGTTTCACATGAATTATGTTAAGTAACATAAATTAGCTACGGAAGTAAATATTGACCTAAATTGAATTTTACCAAACACAATGGGAAAAGTAGTAATATACACACGATTCTGTTGCTCTTATTGCATAGGAATTATCCATTCGCTTTTAAAAAAGTGTTTATTTAGCCTAACCTAGAAATGTGTAACATCAAACCGAAAGCTTCACTTCATCAGTAGAATCTTGGCAAGCAATAGTTTTGGTGTTACGAATCATATTTAACCTAAAAACAAACAATTGCGCCAAGTGGAGCTGGGATGAATCTGGATCCTGTTAAAAATGTATGCAGTATAAATCATTTCATGCAAATTTGCTCATTAACATACTATCAAGGCACAGGGGCAAACTTCTCTCATATCAATAAGTGCTTTCGATTCAAGTTTAAGCTCAATAACACCTCCTTTTTATTGCCGAGTCCGAATGGCGTGGCGCAGTGCGACAAGTCCTTGAGGAGAAGTTTTTTGAAATAGATAACATCAAAAATTTTCCAAAAATATTAAAAATATTCGGACAACAAATTTTTTTTACTAAATGATGTTTAATTGAATTAGTAAAACAGTGTTAAGTTTGGCCGTATCTTGGAAACCCACCAGCATGGATTGTACTTAAAACTTACAAAAAATTAACTTAGTTGATGAGCACAAATCAGCCAGAAATTAAAGCTTCTTGAGGCCTTAAGAAGACTTACGCGGTTTTTAGAAATAAGAAAAGAAAGCTACGTGCAAAATTATTGTTGAAGCCAGTTCAACAAAAATTTACTTATCCTAGCATGCCTTATTCTTATAACTAAATTACAATGAATTGAATCTATGAAAGTGTTTAGATATCTTTAAATTTACTTTCACTGCCGTGGATTTACTTATTGTGATCAATTTAGTAACCCTTTATCCATTCTATGCAAAGGGGCCAAAAGTTTTCTCCCAAATGGATAAAGCGCGACCATGTTGACCCATTTTCCAATTCGCCTTTTCGCAAATCTATGCACTTTTTCCCTTCGTGCACCGCCATTAAATAACTTGTGCATAAACTGTATCTGTAAAATCTGATCTATTGCCTTTTATTTCACCTGTTCTTTTTATACCCTCCACCATAGGATGGGGGGTATACTAATTTCGTCATTCTGTTTGTAACTACTCGAAATATTCGTCTGAGACCCCATAAAGTATATATATTCTTGATCGTCGCGACATTTTATGTCGATCTGGCCATGTCCGTCCGTCTGTCCATCCGTCCATCTGTCTGTCGAAAGCCCGCTAACTTCCGAAGGAGAAAAGCTATCCGTTTGAAATATTGCACAAATTCTTCATATTAGTGTAGGTCGGTTGGTATTGTAAATAGGCCATATCGGTTCATGTTTTGATATAGCTGCCATATAAACCGATCTTGGGTCTTGAATTCTTGAGCCTCTAGAGTGCGCAATTCTTATCCGCTTGGAATGAAATTTTGCACAATGTGTTTTGTTATAATATCCAACAATTGTGCCAAGCATAGTTCAAATCGGTCCATAACCTGATATAGCTCTCATATAAACCGATCTTGGGTTTTGACTTCTTGAGCCTCTAGAGTGCGCAATTCTTATCCGCTTAGAATGAAATTTTGCATGATGTGTTTTGTTATGATATCCAACAATTGTGCCAAGTATGGTTGAAATCGGTCCATAACCTGATATAGCTGTCATATAAACAGATCTGGGGACTTGACTTCTTGAGCTTCTAGAGGGCGCAATTCTTATCCAATTTGGCTGAAATTTTGCGTGACGTATTTTATTTTTACTTTCAACAACTGTGTCAAATAAGGTTTAAATCGGTTCATAACCTGATATAGCTGCCAAATAAACTGATCTGGGATCTTGACTTCTTGAGCCTCTAGAGGTCGCAATTATTATCCGATTTGCCTGAAATTTTGTACGACGGATCCTCTCATGACCATCAACATACGTGTTTATTATGGTCTGAATCGGTCTATAGCCCGATACAGCTCC
Source organism: Stomoxys calcitrans (assembly GCF_963082655.1). NCBI lineage: Eukaryota > Metazoa > Arthropoda > Insecta > Diptera > Muscidae > Stomoxys > Stomoxys calcitrans. Next base: position 165,009,518 of record NC_081552.1, on the reverse strand, counting down.
CATATTAATCGATCTCTCTATTTTACATCTTGAGCCCCCAAAGGGCGCAATTCTTATTCGAATTGGCTGACATTTTACACAGGTCGCCAACATATAATTTAATTGTGGTCCAAACCGGACCATATCTTGATATCGCTCTAATAGCAGAGCAAATCTTTTCTTTTATCCTTTTTTGCCTAAGAAGAGATGCCTGGAAAAGAACTCGACAAAAGCGACCCATGGTGAAGGGTATATACGATTCGGCCCGGCCGAACTTAGCACGCTTTTACTTGTTTTCCATATTTTACAATTTGGGAGCATCAGTATAACATACAGTCCACTTACAGTTACTTGCTACCCAACTTGTACAATTATAGTCAATCGGATAAAAATTAAGGCTTCAAGCAGTTCTGCTAGGGGTAGATCTCAAATCGGAATATCGGTTTGTATGGGACAGAACTTGGCACGGTTTTTGAAAGCCATAAAAGAAGACCACGTGCACAATTTCGGCCAATACGGATAACCATTGAGGCTGCCAGGGGCTCCAGATTTAAAATCGGGAGATCACTTTATATGGGAGTCTGAATCGATTTTTCCCATTCACAAGGCCCAACAATCTAAACCAATGAAAAGTATGTGTGGAAAATTTCGAGCGGCTTGCTTTACTCATTAGGCAGCTACGTGATATCGACAAACGAATATTCGAATTGAAATTTGAGAAATTTTAAGAAAAAGTCGAATATTTGCGTTTTTCATATAAAATTGTTCTTAAAAAACAAAAATTAACAAACACTGCCCGAATTTTTTACCCAAAATAGCCATTTCGGGCCAAGATGGTTTCAAAATCGAAGCTCACGAAGTATAATCGGGAGATTTGTATCTACATATGGACCGATTTGGCATATTTACAATCCCAACCAACTTACATCAATAAAGAGTAATTGTGCAAAATTTCTAGCAGCCATCTTTACTCGTTCGAAAGTCAGCGTGCTTTCGACAGTACAAACGGACAGGGCTAGATCGACTTAAAATGTCAATGCGAACAAGAATATATACACTTTATAGGGTTTTAGACCAATATTTGGAAGTGTTACAATCAGAATTGCGAAGTGTTCGTGGAAGGTATAAAAACCTTAGCCCAAATAGAAGATGTGGATTTTGTTTTTCAATAACTCGAGGAGATTTTCCATTTTTTTTTTTTTAAATAATTAAAAACGTTTAAGTTCGGCAGGGCTGAATCTGCTAAAAATGTACGCAAAATTAATTTAGGTGAAGGGCATAAATTTACTCTACGTACAAAACTTTTGCCACACCAAGCAAAATTAAAGCTTCAAGCTTCTAGAACCCCAGAAAGGGCAATCGTGAGATCAGTTTATATGGGAGCTATATCTGATTATAGACCGATTTGTACCGCGGGAGCTACATCATGTTATAAACCGATTTGAACGGTACGCACTTGACACGGTTGTTAAAAGTCATATTGGAACACTACGTGCAAAATTGTAGCCAAATCGGACAGAGGCTCCCGACGTGAAATCCGGAGATCAACTATATCGTTGAAAATGGTAGCGGGGCAAAATTGCTAATTGAGGGGCTCAGAATCGATATGGCCCATTTGCAATCCCCAAAGACCTACGTCAATAAGAAGTATGGGTGCAAAATTTCACACGGCGGACGGAAATGACTAGACCGACTCAGAACGCCGATGGTACTAAGAACAACGCGTACTTGGCCATATAAAATCTTCTCCACAAAGAGAAATTCGTTATACGTTACTAGCTGACCCGGGCCCGCTCCGCTGCGCCTTCTTTTACTTTATATGGAACAAAATTTTCCTTCGAAAATTTAATTTCGACAAAGAGCTTTTAGTGGAATATCATGCTACGAAAATATTGTAGTACATTGTTTGACTAACAGTTTAACAATATAAGTGCCTTTATCTGAATCCCTTATGATCGTTATTGGTCTACGAATTTAAGTTTGGATGTAAGGTGTACTCCACTCTTAGAATAGATCTATTTCAGCCCGATATTCTCATGATATGTGATTTAGGGGTGTTTTCGGGGGTGAGGTGGTCCCCCAGACACTTGGCCCTGAAAAAAATATCAGCATCGTGCTCTTCTTTCAAATATCATTGATTTAAACCCCATATTGCCATTGGTTTAGGGGAGTTTACACGATGAGGCGTCCCCCAAACACATGGCCACAAAATAGGTTTTCAAATTCGCTTTCTAATCTCAAATACCTTTCATTTGAGCCACATATTGGCACGGTCGAAAAATGTTTACCCTTTGGGGGTGTTTTGGGGAAGAGTTGATGCCCTAAATACATGATCCTACATTTGGATATCAAATTCGTATTCTACTCCCAAATACCTTTGTTTGAGCCCCATATTGCGATGGTTAGTAAAAAATTGCTATTTGTGGGGTATTTTGGGAAAGCGGGTAGACCCCCAGAAAATTGGTCCCGAAAGTGGATCCAATTCTTGCTCTACCACCCAATACCTTTCATTTAAGCTCCACATTGATATGGTCGGTAAATATGCCCGATCTAGGGGTGTTTTGGGGATTGGAGTGGTCCCCCAAACACTAAGCCCGGAAAATATATCAGCAACGTGCTCTATTCTCATATATCTATATATCATTTATTTTAACTCCATTTTTAAATTGGCCTCAAAATTGGATATCAAATTCGTTTTCTAATCTCATTTAAACTCCTTATTGCAAAAGTCAGCAAATATGTCCGGTTTGGGGTATTGGCCTTAACAACTATAAATATTTAGTTCAACTCTCTTTAAGACCCAAATTTTCTCGGTGAGCAAATACCTTTAATTTGAGCCCCATTTTTCCATAGTCGCAAACATGACCGGCTTGGGGGAGGTTTTTGGGGGATGGGCGGCCACTCAGTGAGTTGTTCTTAAAAATATAAATCGTATTCGTGTTCTACTCTAAAAACCCTCTTATTTGGTTTGTGCTTTACTCCCAAAGACCTTTCATTTAAATGTGTCCCCTTTGGGAGATGTTTTTGGGGAGGGGCGGCCCCCCAAACACTTGGACCCATATTTGGATATCAGATTCGAATTCTATACTCAAATACCTTTTATATAAGCCCCATATTCCCATGGTCAGTAAATAAGTCCAGTTTGGGGGGTGTTTTGGGGAAGGGGTGGACCCCCAGAAACGTGGTCCCACATTTGGATATTAGATTCGTATTCTATTCGCAAAACCCTTTCATTTGAATCCCCTCTAGGTAACCCATTCGAAATTTAGATACCAAATTTTTATTTTTAGGGCACTATATGAGAGCACACAAGATTTCGCTTAAATCGCACCACCCATCTCCGAGATCTGGCGTTTCTGACAATTACTGAAAGGGGAAGGTCCACCCCCCTTCTGATATCAAAAAATGTAGTACCCTATTTTCACCACGGGCTCATTATGTGAAAATTTGAAAAAAATCGGTTCAGCCATTTCTTAGTCTATAAGGAACACACAAACAAACAAACATACAAACAAACCTACAAACGTAGACAAATTGATTTTTATACAATGTATAAGATATCAAGTTCGGACTGGCATAACTGTCCAACTAGAATATGTTATTTGTTTTATTGATATCCCACTATATGGTTTACAAGCCATTTGCTTTGGAAATCCTACACAACCCTACATAACCCGAAATAATGATCCATCTCAAGTGATATAGGCTGCTGTGTTCTTTGACGGCCGCTCTCCAATCGTTTCCATCAATCCTGGCTGCTAATAGACTATCTTACGGTAGTATTGATACCTAGAGTTTCAGGCTCCCTCTCGATTTTCGTCGGTTCTACATTATTAAAGGCACACTCAATGCCAAATTATACCTACCATCGTATATACCAGGACAATGAGAAAGCATTATATTCACCTGCTATAGGTGAGCTGATGTCGAAACAGGCGACCTTTGGAAATCATCGCCCTAAGATATGCATCCATCAAATCGTCTGGAACCTTTATGATAAAAGATGATGAAAATTCTTTTCTTTCGTGTGGTAAGGTTCCCCTGCTTTTGAAATGAAAATGACTTTTTGTGTCTCCATCTCACAGTGTTTTGAAATGAAATGGAAGTATAAACCGTTTGTTATTGAAATAAAGAGATTCCACTATAGTGCTGCAATCTTTTGTAATACAGTGTATAATCACCATGGTTAGTGTTATGTTACAAGAGCAATATGTTAATCGAACATGTTGAATAATTACACAATAGACACAACCATATTACTCTCTCAACGACATTGCATTATTCGTGGCTTTTGATTGGCTGTTTCTTTGCTTGACTATTATTCCACTTTTGCAAAATATCTCCTCAAACCAGAATTAGAAATTTAAGGTGGCCACCGTGGCGCATAGGTTAGCATGTCCGCCTATGACGCCGAGCGCCTGGTTCAAATACCGGCCCAAACATAAAAAAAAAAATCGGCGGTGGTTATCCCCTTACGAATACTGGCTACATTTGTTAAAACTCTCTACCAAGTGGTGTCGCTATGCGGCACGCCGTTCGGACTCGGCAGAAAAAAGGAGGCCCGTTATCATTGATTGGACTGCACTCATTGAAATGAGAGAAGTATGCTTTGTTACTAAATGGAAGTTCTTGGGAAATTTAATAGTACGAGGAAATTGCTAAAATTAGTAAAGTGTTACATTACAAATATTTAAAAAAATGATAGTCACAATAATTATTGTTTTTACACATTTTCGTTATTTTATGGTCGACAAGCAGCAATTTAGTACAAATCTAAAATTGCTAATCGATATGATTTTAGGCAGTTTTACAAGCTTCTCGATTTAATACTGGGTACATCGACTTCCTTTTTATTTTGGACTTTGTAAACGTGAATTTAAAACTTTGAGGTAAATAATTAAGTCAGAATTCTGCACGCCGAATCTTTTTTTATCAAAGTGAACTACCTTCATATTTTGGTATTTAAAAGTAAAAAGGAATCCCTGTTGCTTTCAGCAATAAATTTTGGCGTTTTGTTTCATTTAAGGTAATTAAATCATAAAGGAAGTTATAAGGCACATAACCAAATGTTTTTCTTGGGAGACGTGATTCCATCCATAAATCTCGCAGGCTTCATATTTTGGAATCGGGTCGATTTGGTGAAGTGACGAAATTCAGGTCATGGCTGCCCGAGGGCAGTGATAGCTTATGAAATTTGTTTTCCCCTAGAGGCATCAAATTATCTATTCTGACTTCCAACATTCGTGCCATATATGATCCGAATCGGTCTATATACTGATATAGACCCCTTATACGATACCCCGATATGAATTCTTGAGGCCTAAGAAGCCCCAACCAATTCCCGATTTTATTCTTATAAAATAGTACAAAATACAAACTGATTTAATAAGAGTAAATTCTTTGCAGAATACATGGTGGTGAGTTTCCAAGATTCGGCAACGCCGAACCTCAAAGGATTTTACATGTTTTCTGTTCATTATTTCAAGTTTTTTTTCCATAAAAAGGAAGTCTGGAAAAAATTAATTCGCGTGATGAAAACGAGTTTTAGAAAGGATAGGACCGCACCCCCTATCGGCTAGTGCTAGCGAAGGAAGGCTTCCACATTCTTATCCCACTCTAGATTCTACGCTGCAAGAACACATATCGTTCTTGAAAATAACTTCGCGATGCTAACCAGGGCGGTGGAGTCGAGCAATTTTGACTCGACTCCGTCTTCGGGAAGATTGCTCGACTCCGACTCCGGAGTCAACTCCGAGCATTTAAATTTTTTTAAGTGCTTGGAGTCGAGCCCGTTCTATTGTAGTTAGATAAATACTGCAATAATTTGATTACTTGTTAATCAATCCTCACATAATTTTGCTCTAAGGTTTCTTTTATGCCTATTATATATGAGAACTTTCATCGGAATCGGTTTGGATGTAGATATAACTCCCGTATTTATTTCCGGCCGATTTAAGCTAATACTGCAATATTTGTTCAAAAGTTCATCCGATAACAATTGCGGCTCCCAGGGGCTTAAGATGTCAAGTCTCCAGAATGGTCTATATATTAGAGCGTAGGTTAGGTGGGCATAAAAAACTGAAATTTTTACCGGAAAAGAATCAGTTTTCGTCCTGAGGGACCAAATTTTAATAAAATTTTTTCTTCTGACAAAATTGCAATGACGTTCTTCTTAAGCACACAATTCGAATGATTTTTTTTATATTTTTATATAAAACTTAAATCCATTTTTTCTAAACAATTTTCAACAAAATCTCTTTTAAGACAAATTAAAAAAAAAAAATTAAACATAAAATTTCATTTATTTTTTTAAGACAACTTTTGCAGAAATTTTTAAAGACAATTTTTCAAAGAAATTTTCAAAGACAAAATTTTATTGATATTATTCTTAAATTTTTTTAAGACAAAATTTCAATGCAATTTTTTCTAAAGACAAAATTTCAATGAGATTTTTTTAAAGAAAAAAATTTTAATGAAATTTTTTTAAGAATATTTAATGAAATTTTTGCTTATGTCAATATTTTAATGAAATTTTTGCTCAAGAAAAAATGTTAGTCACATCTATAAAATTTCCTTTGCATCCGTAGCGCAGAGGTTAGCATGTCCGCATATGACGCTGAACGCCTGGGTTCGAATCCTGGCAAGACCATCAGAAAAAAATTTTAGCGGTGGTTTTCCCCTCCTAATGCTGGCGACATTTGTGAGGTACTATGCCATGTAAAACTTCTCTCCACAGAGGTGTCGCATTGCGGCTCGCTGTTCGGACTCGGCTATCAAAAGGAGGCCCCTTATCATTGAGCTTACACTTGAATCGGACTGCACTGATTTATATGTGAGAAGTCTGCCCCTTTTCCTTAGTGGAATGTTCATGGGCAAAATTTGCAATTTGCATTTCGAAGGAATGCATTTTCAAGATATAAAGTATCTGAATGATAAATCAAACACGATTTCCACATATGAAATATCGAAAAATAATTTAAATCACAAACAAAAAGACCACGAACTTGAATTAAAAATCAGCAACATAGAATGCAACAGTCTACTATAAAAATATTAACATTTTATTTTTTAAATCCAAAAATATTTAATAACAAGTAAAGACATGCAAAGGTTGGCCGGGCCGAATCTTGAGAACGAACCACCATGGATTCTGCTAAAATATGGGAGCTGTACCTGGTTATGGACCTTATTTGGCACAGTTGTTGAAAGTCGTAACAGATCACTATATGCAAAATTTCAGCAAAATCGAATGAACATCGCGGCTTGTAAGGGCTCAAGAAGTCAAATCGGGAGATCGGTTTATATGGGAGCTATATGATGTTCTTGACCGATGTGGATTGTACTTGGCATAATTGTTAGGAATTATAATAGATCATTATGTGCGAATTTTGAGCCAAATCGGACAAAAAAATGCGGCTTGTAAGGGCTCAAGAAGTTAAATCTAGAGATCGGTTTATATGGGAGCTATATCATGTTCTTGACCGATTTAGACCGTACAGGTACAGTTGTTGAAAATCAAAATACTACGTGCAAAATTTCAACAAAATAGGATGAAAATTGCGGCTTCCTGGGTCTCAAGATGTCAAATCGGGAGATCGGTTTATATGGGAGCTATATCCAAATCTGAACCGATATATCCAATTCCCCATCAATCTACATCAATATGTCAAAATTTCAAGCGGCTTTGAATTGCCCAAAGAATTCTTGGCTCATGCACAACTTTTTCAATAATCCCCGACGAACGCATATCCGAGCTTCTTTCTGTTAGCCGGTTCAGATTTTGCACAAATTCCTTCTATAGATGTACGTTGATAAGGATTGCATATTTTTTAATGAATAAACACATCCGCTTGAAATTGTGCACAGATATCTCTTATTGATGTACGTCGTTGGGGATTGCATATGGGCCAAACCAGGGTTTCAAATTGACCCCCTAGAATTTGTTATTTGATTTTGCTAATATTTTGCAAAGGGTGCTAACCGTGCCAAGTACAGTCCAAATCGGTGTATATCCTGCAATAGCTCCGATATAAACCGATCTACCGATATGACTGACCGATAAATTTGGCTGAAAATTTCGACGTACTATTTTTTGTTATGACTCCTAAATCTCATGAAAAGTATTTTCTAAATGGGCCTATAACCTGATGTAGCTCCCATATAAAGCTATCTCTAGACATATCATTGAAAACTGGATATCTTTTAATAATATATAATTAACTTTATTTGAAAGCAAAACTTATTTCAAACGTTCTACCTTTAGTCATATTCTATGATTTGTGAGAGATGTACCCCTGAGTAACATTCTTATATCCATATTTTACCATGTATTATATAAGCTTCTCTCCAAGCCCCCACTTTCTTGGGAGCAACTATTTTGGGAAACCTTCTTAAAAAGACATATTACGGGACACCCGTATGTCGGTGTTAAGTGACGATGCTTACAGGTGTCTTGAAATAATGCCCTAGGTCGGTAAAACGATATGCATAACAGCATTTACCTCATATTGCTTTGTGTTCGAGCTGAATTCACAGCTGTTACCCTACAATGACAAAGGATTTGTCAATTGTTCGGCATACAGGGTGGCTGATGAAAGCCGCTACCAAAAAAAAATGTAATAACTTTTTTTCTATTTAATAATAATAATTTAATAATTAATTTAATTAATTAATTAATTAATTAATTTAATTAATAATAATTTAATAATTAATTTAATAATTTAATTTAACATGAATAAAAGAAAAATGTATTCCATACACCGAAAAAAAAATGTAGCAATATTCATCATTGTAGCAATATTCATCAGCCACCCTGTACATATGTATGTGTTCAAATAGCATTCAGGTCACGTTTTAACATTATTGCCTCCATCAGAGGATTTAATCTAACCCTTTTCTCATGTTAAGAGCATTCCATTAAAAAAAGACTCCGATTTCACGTAACCGCCTGGAAGTAGGAAACATTTATTCCGTTCTCTAAGTAAGAGTTGCGTTAAGCGATTTGTATAAATTGTCTCAATCTTCGGATTAGATAGCATTATTAAGAGCTTTGGAACAATATTTTAAAATGTCTGAGCAGTGATGATGCGATTTTATTGTTTTCGTTTGGAAGAAGTGAAAATGTTAAAATGTAAATGCAAAAGTGTCCGGCTGAGGTTTGTTTTTTAAGAATAATATGAATAGCCTTCGAGGAAAATGAAGCAGTTAGATTAAAGATAAGACGAAGCTTATTTCTGATTTTCGTAGGGATAATTCACCGCACCGACCCTCTGAAAACCATGTCATTTTTTGACTTCCGTAATACCATTTATACCATTTAAATGATAAAATGTTACAAATATAGAACCATTTAAAGTATTTTGTGTATTTGAAGCTAATATCAACATTTTGATGTCTGAAAACAGCAGAAAATGTTTGCTGCCTTAGCAAAAAATGCTGTTGTCCTATTTTCAGCAGACTTTTTGTTGTTACAGCAAACTTTCTTGCTATTTTTACTAATAAATTTCTCTGAGGACATAAGTAGAGTATATTTTTTTTTTAAATTGCAATATTAGAATTCCTCCTTCTGTAATGTGTCGGTTTAATTGATAAGTAGCTAATATCAGTACAAACTATGAAGACAATCTGCCAAATAAGCAATAATACATTATGCAATATAAACTTCAAGCCTTTAGACGACAATATTCATCATTGACGATTGATGCCGAGATTAAAAGTGTGGTCTGACTGATTTTCGTTCTCAACTTAGTCACGATATTCTAACAAAAATTTATTAGCGCCACCACATAAGAAGTGTATCAGAGCATTTATATTCTTGTTTAAAAAAATTTGTTGATGTGTGTGTCTGTGAGCTGCTTTATGTCATGACCCTTTGACTGGCTCATCATTCTTTAGGTGATTTTCAATTTTAAACATGCTGCACCATGCATCAATGCATGCAAATAACTATACCAACCAACACACTCTATTGTAGAAACGAATCGAACAAAAAGTCAAACGCGTTAAAATCCGTCGGTAAAACAATCCATACACATGTATAGACTAGAACTTCCATATGCACTGGCTAAGCAAGTCGGAAAAGCCATAGCCATCATTCACCCATACTAAGTTAAACGACCAGAGCGCCTGAAGCTACATGCATTGCAATTTGTATACGTTTCACCATGGCATTGGTATACATTGGCTTTGCAATGTATATATAATACATAACCAGGAAGGAAAGGCAAAAGTCGGCCAGTGCCGACTTTATAATACCCTACACCTGCCCTATAGGTACAAAGTGGAAGCTATATCTGATTCCGAACCAATTTTGATGGACTACGGCGGATGTTTTCAGATGAGTTATTAAGCTATCCGCACTAAAGATCCTCCTGATAGCTGGGGGATGATGTGATTCTTATCTAAGAACCATGGGTATGTGGAGGAATGGTACGTGGACTAAGAATTCCGGTATTTTAACTTCTCAAGGATACGGGGAATGGGAGATACAGAGTCTGTATTCTTGCAAATCGTTATATTAGTTTTAGTCTTGGAGGAAATACTGAAGTAGTGGTCCTCCGCCTAAACAGAAGAAAGGCAGATTCTGCACCACTATCCCTTCTAGACTAGAAAAGGAAGTAAAACTACGGAGCATATAGACATAGTGGTCAAGCGGATCACAAAGGGCCTGAATGACTTGCTTGTGTCAGCATGCTGTAGTGGCAAGCCAAGGGGCAAACAGCGACTGCCATGGTGGACCCCAGAGTTGGTTGGTCAAAGGAAGAACTGCAGAAAACAGAGCAAAAGCTACAAGAGCACCACAAGATTGGGACATCTATAGGGCTGAGCTAAGAAAATATAAGGGCGAGCTTAAAAAGGCTTAGAACAAATCCTGGCCAGAATTTCGCATCTCCGTGGAGGACACATCTGAGGCCTCTAGGCTAAGGAAAATTCTGTCCTTGAGATCTATTACGGTGGGGTATATTCAGAAGTCAGAGTCATGTATGGACAATGTCTAGTGAGGAAACACTAGAACTAGTCGTTCATACACATTTAACGGAAAATTCCCCAACGGACAACGTAGCGCCAGAAGAGGTTGTCACTGATATGCATTCGTCGGAGGCCATTAGGGAAATTGTTTTTGAGCCGAAAATCCTTTCGGCGATAAGAAGCTTCAACTCCTTTAAGTCGCCAGACCCTGATGATGTATCACCGGTTGAATTACAAGCTGACTGGTTCACTGGCTTAGGCAGATATACCTGTGGGATGAAGGGACACTAAGGTCATTTTAATTCCAATACAGGAAAACCCTACCACAAGAAGGCGAAAGATTTTCGTCCATTAGTCTGTCATCCTTTATGCTGAGGACTCTTTAGAGGTTGACAGAAACATATCTTAGGGCAAAGACCTTTGGAGATCGCATATCGCGGCATCGGCAAGCATTTAATAAAGGCAAATCCACTGGAACAGCCCTTCACGAGCTAGTCGACTACAAAGAGGGTTCTCTCGCTGTCAAGGAATATACAATGTTAGTATTTCTTGACATTGAACGTGCCTTCAGTAATGTAAAACCGACGTCAACCATAAAGAAGTTGGAGTTTCTAGGCATAAACTCTACCGTAAGAAAGTTTATAAATAACTTACTTACTAAACGATGCATTACGGCAGGCTTGGGATCTGTGGATTTAAAAAGATGGGCTAGCAAAGGAACTCCTCAAGGAGGTGTACGGTCTCCTCTACTTAGGAAAACAACCATTCACTATATATTATTGTCCCTGGAAGAAAAAGGTATAAAAGTGGTCGCATATGAAGATGATGTGGCTATTATGGTTATACGTTTCCCATCACTCTAAGAGATTTACTTCAGGAAGCTCTACGTGCAACAGCAAAGTGAGCTACCGAAAGTGGTCTGGGTATAAATCCTTGCAAGACAGAAGTAGTTCTTTTCAGCGGGAGATACAAGTTGCCTACAGTGATACTTGTCTCCTTGGCTGGAGAGAATGTTCCATTTACAGAAAGAGCAAAATTCCTGGGAGTTTTGCTAAACAGGAAACTAAACTTTGAATCCAACATTTTGGAAAGGGCAAGAAAGTCACTTGCTCTATAAACCTGCAAGTGAGCCATTGGCAACATTTAGGGATTTAGACCGCGTGTCATGCATTGGATATATACTGCAGTTGTCAGACCTATTATACTATATGGTGCTGTGGTCTGGTGGATGGCGCTTAAAAAACCCATCTACTGCTTAATACTTAACCGGATTCAAAGGATGACTTGTTTTTGTATCACAGCCGCACTGAGGACGACCCTATTTGATGCCCTGAATTTAATGCTACATCTTATGCTTCTGTGGCTACCCAAATTGCAGCGATCACTGCCGTGAGGTTAAGGGAGCTTTTTCATTGGCCATGTGGCGGCCACGGACACTGTGTTATACTTGATACTATATCCGATGTCCCAGGCATTGTGGATTACACCCTACCTGAGCCGCTTTTTGATAAAAATTATTGTACCACTATTCCTGATAGAACCGATAGGATCTACAATATCCCTGGTAACAGAAGTTACATAGACTTCTATACGAATAGTTCCAAACAAAACGACCAAAAAAGAGGTATACTGCTTTGCTATCATTGGCTAGAACAGACGTCTTAATCATTGTGTCCGTCATGACAGGTCACTGTCGTTGCCAGCAACTACTTTTGCCGAACCTGTAGGGACATCGAGGAAGAATAGACTATAGAAACCTTCTGTGTGTGTGTCCCGCACTAGCAGTTAGAAGGAGTTCCACTTTTTGTCTGATTTAGCGGATGTGAACATTCGCAAGTTACTGGGCTTTTTAAAGCGATCTGGATGGTTCAACGGTAGGAACTAGAAGTCATTTTCCTTCTGCTCTTCCTGTGGTATCACAATGGACAAAAACGTCTAAGTGAGTCTGATGGCAGACTGCCACTTAAACCTAACCTATATCTAAATCTGAACCGACTTTTATGAAATTCACCAGAAATGTTGAGAGTCAAGACAAAACTCTCCTGATGAATTTCGAGAGAATTGGCACTTTATTGCAACATTTCTCAAAATCGGGAGAAAATATATATGGGAGCTAAATATAAATCTGACCCGATTTCGACCAAACTTAATGGATATTTTGGAAATCGTCGAGGAAAGCGTTCTACAAAATTTTGGAAAGATTGGTGAATAAATGCGCTTGCAGTGGCTTTGGGAGTGAAAATTAAGCGATATATATATCTGAAATCTGAAATACATCTCAATGAAATTCAACAGTAATGTCAATAATCATAAGGAAATCCTTCCTGCGAAATTTCGAGAACATCGGTTAACAAATGACTATTTTATTGCATTATTACTAGTATGAACGGTTAAAGAGAAAACATATCCTAATTTCCTATGGTTTATCCAAACAGTTATTAATGGTTATACAGTAAATATTGGTGGTGCTCTGTCTGAACGAAGCCAAACGAGGCCAAACGAAGTTAGTTGCTCTGTTCGTATTTCCTTTACCCGCGGGCAAGTGAAATTATGAGTGGATGTGTGTTGGTGCCTATCTGCGATGCACAAACAATTTTATTTGTGTCACTACTAGTAATTTGAAAATATTGGTGGTTCCACAGATATTTGAGAACAAGTTGATTTATTCCTAAATCGTTAGTTATACAGTCCATTAGCGATATTGTCAATTTTCGCTAAAAATGCAAACATATGGAGCACTCATTAACATAATAATTGACAAGAGTGTGTTCATGAAGTGAATTGAAAGATAGAATAGTACGGAACTCAATAGCTTGTTATGTTATGTTATGTTATGTTATGTTATGTTATGTTATGTTATGTTATGTTATGTTATGTTATGTTATGTTATGCTATGTTTTGCCCATAAGCAGGTTAAGTTCGAAGATGGGCAATATCGGACTATATCTTCATATAGCCCCCATATAGACCGATCCGCCGATTTAGGGTCTTAAGCCCATAAAAGCCACATTTATTATCCGATTTTGCTGGAATTTGGGACAATGAGTTGTGTTAGGACCCTCGATATCCTTCGTCAATTTGGCTCAGATCGGTCCAGATTTGGATATAGCTGCCACATATAGACCGATCCTCCGATTTAGGGTCTTAGGCCCATAAAAGCCACATTTACACTCCGATTTTGCTGAATTTTGGGGCAGTGAGTTGTGTTAGGCCCTTCGAAACCCTTCGTCAATTTGGCTCTGATCGGTTCAGATTTGGATATAGCTGCCATATAGACCGATCCTCCGATTTAGGGTCTTAGGCCCATTAAAGCCACATTTATTATCCGATTTTGCTGAAATTTGGGACAGTGAGTTGTGTTAGGCCCTTTGACACCCTTCGTCAATTTGGCTCTGATCGGTTCAGATTTGGATATAGCTGCCATATAGACCGATCCTCCGATTTAGGGTCTTAGGCCCATAAAAGCCACACTTATTATTCGATTTTGCTGAAATTTGGGACAGTAAATTTTGTTAGGCCCTTTGATATCCCTCATGAATTTGGTGCAGATCGGACCAATTTTGGATATAGCTGCCATATAGACCGATCTCTCGATTTCAGGTTTTGGGCCCATAAAATGCTCATTTATTGTCCGATGTCGCCGAAATTTGGAACAGTGAGTTTAGTTAAGCCCCTCGACATAATCCTGCAATATGGCACAGATCGGTTAAGATTTGGATATAGCTGTCATATAGACCGATCTCTCTATTTAAGGTTTTGGGCCCATAAAAGGTGCATTTATTGTCCGATGTCGCCGAAATTCAGGACAGTGAGTTAGGTTAAGCCCTTCGACTTCCTTCTACAATATGGCCCAGATCAGTCCAGATTTGAATATATCTGCCATATAGACCGATCTCTCAATATAAGGTTTTGGATCCATAAAAGGCGCAATTATTGTCCTATTTCGCCGAAATTGAGTTGAGTTAGGCCCTTCGACATTTTTCTAAAACTTGGGCCAAATCGGTTCAGATTTGCATATAGCTGCCATATAGACCGATATCTCGATTTAAGTTTTGGCCCATAAAAGGCTCATTTAAAATCCGATTTCACTGAAATTTGACACAGTGACTTATGTTAGGCTTTTCGAAATCCGTGTCGTGTGTAGCTCAAAAGACCAATATTTTGTTATACACAATTGAACAATGACTTGTACTTATAAGTATCGGAATATATTTTGATATAACTGCTATGGGACAAAAGGTATACAATTTTCACCGGATTTTGATGAAAGGTGGTTTACGTATATTCCCGAGGTGGTGGGTATCCAAAGTTCGGCCCGGCCGAACTTAACGCTTTTTACTTGTTTTTATTCAATTTTATGTAACGGTGTAACTTTTAGGCAACACTGGTTTAAACAGCCAACGCACGTTTCGTGTTTTTTTCACTGTCAATCATCTTCAGTTTGGTCCTTAATTTAACCGTGAATCGTCTTACAAACGAAAAAGGCTTGCAAATTATTGAATTTTGTTATCAAAATGCGTGCCTTTTTAAGAAAGTTCATCTCGCGCTTTTTCCATTTTAACGACCTCTCTGGCTCAATTGGTAAATAAGCAGAATTGTCGATCTTGGAGTGAAGATCAGCCAGAAGCATTGCAAGAGCTACCAATGCATCCAGAGAAGGCATAGTTTAGTGCGGTTTATGGGCTGGTGGCATCATTGGACCATACTTATTTAAAGATGTGAATCGTAACGTTACTGTGAATGGTGAGCGCTTCTGTGAGATGATCTTGTTATACCCACCACCAAAGGATGGAGGTATATTCATTTTGTCATTCTGTTTGGAACATATCGAAATATCCATTTCCGACCCAAAAAAATATATAAATATATTCTTGATCAGCGTTAAAATCTACAACGATCTAGCCATGTCCGTCCTTCTGTCTGTTGAAATCACGCTACAGTCTCTAAAAATAGAGATATTGAGCTGAAACATTGCACAGATTCTTTTTTTGTCCATAAGTAGGTTAAATTCGAAGATAGGCTAAATCGGACTGTATATTAATGTAGCCCCTATATAGACCGATCCGCCGATTTAGGGTCTTAGGCCCATAGAAGCCACATTTAACAAATGATTTAGCTCAAATTTAAGATAGTGAGTTGCGTAACGCCCCACGACAGTGAGTTGTGTTAGGCTCTTCGACATTTTCCTGCAACTTAGCCCAAATCGGTCTAGATTTGGATATAGCTGTCATATAGACCGATATCTCGATTAAAATTCTTGTACCCATAAAGGACGCATTTATAATCCGATTTCACTGAAATTTGACACAGTGACTTATCTTAGGCTTTTCAACATCCGTGTCGTATATGGGTCAGATCGGTTTATTTTTAGATACAGCTACTAAAAAGATCAATATTTTTTTATACACAATTGAACAATGTTTTGTACTTATTAGTATTTGGTCCAAATCGGAACATATTTCGATATAGCTGCTATGGGGCATAAGGTATACATTTTTCACCGGGCTATATCTATACAGAAATGTCTGTACAGACAAACCCGCTTCGATTGACGCATTGCAATACAATATTGAAGCATTTTTTGTGAGATACCGGTGGAAAGAGTATGCCAAAATTGGATTGGATTAAGAAGCAGTTATTTTTAACGATCAAAAGATTTTTGACAGCCAGCATGTGTTCCGAATTTGCAAACATTTTGCTATAATAGCAGCAAAATTAACTATTAACAGCCAGTACACAGTATTTAATATCGAAAATAATATTGGAAATACATATTTTTATTAATTTTTCCTATCGTCTAGTGGATTTTGAAATGTACTAAAATTAATATTATGACATATTTCTATTTTTCCATCAAAATATAAAAGTTGTAAAAAAGTGAATTTTTTTACTATAGGATTTTTTTACTATAGGAAACTCTTTAAAAATATTGTGTTCTATATTATTCAGTAGAGTAATCCGTAAAAATTATTCTATCAATAAAAGTTAGTAACATACAACCAATACATGCATGTAATTGTTCGCCAAGGCACTGATGCGAAAACGCAACAATTGTCGAAAATGGGTTCAATCGTGAGATCGGTCTATATGGCAGCTTTATTGAACAAGGACGTCATGAAGCTTAACACAACTCACTGTCCCAAATTGGACAATTAATATGGCTTAAATCGAAAGGTCGGTCTGCATGGCAATTATATCTAAATCTGAACCGATCTGGGCCGTATTGAACAAGGATGTCGAGAGGCTTAACAAAACTCATGTACCAAATTTCAGTGAAATCGGACAATAAATGCGCCATTTATGGACCCAAGACCTTAAATCGGCAGATCGGTATATATCGCAGCTACATCCAAATCCAAACCGATCTGAACTAAATTGAAAAAATATGTTGAAGGGCCGAACCCAAATTTCGACCGATCTGGGCCAAATTGAAGAAGGTTTTCGAAGGGCCTAACGCAACTCACTGTCACAAATTTCAACGAAATCGGACAATAAATGCGTCTTTTATGGGTCCAAAACCTTAAATTGAGATCTCGGTCTATATTGCAGCTATATCCAAATCTGGACCGATCTGGACCAAATTAAAGGGGCCTAATACAATTCACTGTCCCAAATTTAAGCAAAATCAGACGATAAATGTGGCGTTAATGGGCCTAAGACCTTAAATCAGCAGATTGTTCTATATTGGGGCTATATCAAGATATGGTCCGATGTAACCTATCTATCTTTCAATATCTCTATTTTTAAAGACTGTAGAGTGATTTCATCGGACAGGCGGACGGACAGGTGGGCATAGCTAGATCGTCTAAGATTTTTACGACGATAAAGAATATTGATACCTTATAGGGTCGGAAATGGATATTTCGATGTGTTGCAAACGGAATGACAAAATAAATATACCACCATCCTTCGGTGGTGGGTATACAATTTTTTTCTATGAGTGTAGGGCAGACTTCGGGCTGGTAATAGGAGTTTCAAAGGTTCACTGGAGCGTCGGGTGTTTGACGTCGCGTTCGTCGCAGAAAGAGGCAGACATCTTCCGGATTTTAGACTCCCATCTCTTTGAAGTGAAGGAGGCAAAGTATCTAGGTCTAGTCGTCGGTTTGAAACTGCTGACGCTGTACGCCGAAGTAAGACCGAAGATGATTTTCTGGGGACCAGTGCTGACACTGGTATGGTGGAAGGCTGTGGAAAGGTGAACTCGTATCAGGCACTACCAGAAGGTGAAAATGTTTGACTGCGTCGGAATGACGGATGCTCGATCCGCAACATATTGCGGTCTATATTTCGAACTATGTCGCTAAGTTTGTGCTGAAAGAGGACGAATTAAGCCACAGTTTCATTTCGAATTCTATAGATACAGTGAATTGACAATCTAGCAACGCGATCGATTCGGGATTTGGGAGATGGAAGCTATGAGGCTTGGGGAGGATGAAACCTAGGTCTTCACCGATAGCTCCAAGATGGAACCAGAAATCCGCGATACCAGCAATACCCATTTAAACTGACGCCCCCATTTAATTTGTTGAGTCCTTAGAAACTATTCATGAAAATTTCCTGGTGAATATGATTCAAATTAAAGGGTACATAAGATTCGGTTTGGCCCAAGTTTCATAAGTTTAGCTAGGTTTTTTTTTTGTGTATTGTAGAACACAACTGCACGAAGCATCACTAAAAACCTTTTTACACAAGTGGTATTAACACCAATATGCATTAGTTGTAGCAGTGCCAACAAGGAAAACAAGAAGAGCACCCTTAGTGAAGTATGTTCGCCGTTTGATTGGCAGAGTGTGAACTGCCCGGACTGAGGGGACGTAGCCGTCATATATGTATAAGTTTAAACGATGAACAAACCCTTAACCAACAGTTAATAGTGGAGCAATGAGTGGAGTTTGTGATGTGTTGCAAACTAAATGGCATACAAAATGAAGATTAGAAAGTGGGAATTATTTAAAAAAAGAAGCAAAAAACGTTGCAACACCAAACCGAAGCACAAAAAAAGCGGAAAAATATCCTTAAAGCGATTATACTTATTTCCAGCAACACTCAACTGAAATCGATGTTGCCGTTCCTCTGTAGTCTTTGTTTGTCGTTGTTTTAGTACTATTCGGGCATGCTTTTTCCCACGGCAAGCTGGGCGAACGAACTAGCAGCGCAAAAATAGCAAATCTCTTAAAAGACCACACAAATACCCAGCTATATAAAAATGTCACTTATCTATGAAAATGGCAGCAGCAGCACAGCTACATATGTACAGTGAAATAATTTCGTGTGATGGGTAAACTAATTGTATGCAGGGAGCTGATTAAAACAACATCGGTGCATTATCGGTTTACAACTTAAGAAAACTCAAGCCATGAAACACTGACAAATAATGGCAATGCTGATAGTCGTGATCGACCAATGCACTAGGAGAAGGAATTTTGCATCTTAGAATGTTTGTGCACTAATAGCATAGCAAATATGTATATAAGGCTTATTAGAGAAACTCCTTTCGGATTCCGCAGAATACGATAGGCTGTAACTAAGATAAGAAGTCTTTGGAATGCTGGGTAGGGTTATTACAAAGTCAATCCGTTTGATTGGATTTGAAACACAAAAATTAACAAAAACAAGTAAAAGCGTGCTAAGTTCGCCCGAGCCGAATCTTGGGAACATACCATGGATTCTGGTAAAAATTTATGAAAAATAAATTTAGTTGAAGGTCATATTTTTATTCTCCATACCAAACTTCTGTCAAACCAGCAACAATTAAAGATGATCGAGAGACCGGTTTATATGCGAGCTATATCAGATTAAAGACTGACTGGGATCGTACTAGGCACAGTTGTTGGAAGTCGTAACAGAATACCGCATGCAAAATTTCAGCAAAATCGGAAAAAATTGCGGCTTGTAAGGGCTCAAGAAATAACATTAGATGGAAAATTTCAGCAAAATCGGTCCAAAATTACTGCTTTCAGGGGATCAAGAAATCAAATCATGAGATCGGTTTATATTGGAGCTATATCTAAATCTGAACCGATATGGCCCATTTGCAATGCAACGACCTACATCAATATTAAGTAACTGTGCAAAATTTAAAGCTGCTAGCTTTACGCGTGACTTCTTCGTGACTTCGACAGACGGACGGACATGGCTAGATCGACTCAGAACGGCGAGACGATCAAGAATATATATACTTTATGAGTTCTTAGAAGAATAATTCGAGGTGTTACAAACGGAATGACTAGATAAGTATACCCCCATCCTATGGCAGTGGGTATAAAAACACATTAAATTTGGCCGAGTCGACCTTTTGATACCCACCAACATGGATATATTTATTATCCTATTTTATTATAACTCTACCAATTAGTGCAGTCAGTTTCGAGTTTAAGCTCAATGATAAGGGGCCTCCTTTTTATAGCTGAGTTCGAACGGCGTGCCGCAGTGCGACACCTCTTTGAAGAGAAGTTTGACATGGCATAGTACCTCACAAATGTTGCCAGCATTAGGAGGGGAAAACCGCTGAAAATTTTTTCTGATGGTCTCGCAGGATTCGAACCCAGGCGTTCAGCATCATAGGTGGACATGCTAACCTCTGCGCTACGGTTGGCTCCACAGAATCCTTATAATAGTAACAGTTCTTATACAGTAACAGCGAAATCGGTAATAAATTCAGCTTTTATGGGCTGGGCCATATACTGTTTAAAATTTCAGCGAAATCGGAAAATAAATGTGCCTGTTATAGACCTAAAACCCAAAATGGGCAGATCGGTCTATATGGCAACTTTATCGAAATTTTTTTTCGATCTAAACCATATTTGATTCGTATGACGACGGTCTTAAAATTGAACTCAGCCTGCGAATACAAGAAACACAAGCCTTAAACCCAAAATCGGCAGATCGGTTCACATTTGATTCCGATGACGACTGTCTTAATATTGAACTCAACCGGCAAATAAAAGAAACACAAGTCTGGGCAAAATTTGAACCCATTAACTCAATTATGATTATAACTGACGGACTCATAGATTAAATCGTTTCAAAATTTTACGACGATCCCATATATATACCTTGTAGGGTCGAAATGAATATTTCGAAGTGCTATAAACGGAATGACTATATGAATACACTCCCTATCCTATGGTGGTGGGTATAAATATATAAAACATGCACGCTTAATAACGACCTGACATATAGATGGCGCTTGTGGTATAAAAAAATATCGTGAAATGTGAACACGTTTTAAAACACAATCATTAGTGTTTGGTTGGTGCACTGAAAAGTAAAAGATGTTAGTGAATTTGTATATGTCGAAAAAAATTTGTCATCAATATATAATACAATACTTTCATTTGAAAAGTCGCAGACCAATCAGTC
This sequence comes from Stomoxys calcitrans, assembly GCF_963082655.1. Taxonomy (NCBI): domain Eukaryota; kingdom Metazoa; phylum Arthropoda; class Insecta; order Diptera; family Muscidae; genus Stomoxys; species Stomoxys calcitrans. Next base: position 164,988,209 of record NC_081552.1, on the reverse strand, counting down.
TGTGCTGGGTTTTCTTTTACAATCATAAAATATTAAAATGCTCAATTCTAAATTCGTTTAACGCTATCGTACGAGTTGCCATGACGAACACCTGACGATATGTTAACACCAGAAAAAGATCTCCACAAAATGATATTAGATGACCGTCGATTGAAAGTTCGTGAGCTAGCTGAGGTCGCAGGCATTTCAAAAAGTGCTGTACATCAAATATTGACGGAATATTTGATGATAAACAAGTAAAAGCGTGCTAAGTTCGGCGGGGCCGAATCTTATATACCCTCCACCATTGATCGCATTTGCCGAGTTATTTGCGCGGTATCTCTTTTAAGGCAAACAAAGAATAATGAATAAGAACTGTTATGTTAGTGGAGCTAAATCAAGTTATAGTCTGATTCGGACCATAAATGAATTGAATGGTGAACATTGCAAAAGTCATTGTGTAATATTTCAGTCAAATCGGACAAGAATTGCGCCCTCTAGAGGCTCAAGATGTCAAGACACCAGATCGGTTTATATCGGTTTAAGCTATGGATCGATTCAGACCATATTAGACACATATGTTGAAGGTCAGGAGAGAAGCCGTTGTACAAAATGTGTGCCAAACCGGATGAGAATTGCACCCTCTAGAGGATTAAGAAATCAATATCCCAGATCGGTTTATATGGCAGCTTTACCAGGTTTTTTACCAATTTGCCTCATATTAAGAGAAGTTTTTGGGAATCATAAAAAAAATTTTGCCAAATAGGATGAGAATTGCGCCCTCTTGTGGCTCAAGAAGTTAAGATCCAAGATCGGCTTATATGGCAGCTATATAAGGTTGGGACCGAAGTGAACCATACTAAGCACAGTTGTTGGAAGTCATAACAAACAACATCATGCAAATTTTCAGTCAAATCGGACGAGAATTTCTCTCTCCTGCGGCTCAAGAAGTCATGATCCAAAATCGGTTTATATGACAGCTATACAGGTTATGAACCGATTTAGACCATGCGCAGTTGTTGGAAGTAATACAAAAACGTAGCGTGTAAATTTTCAGTCCAAGCGCCTAGCTTTATTCCTTCGAAAGTTAGCGTGCTTTCGACAGATAGACGGACGCACGGGCAAACGGACGGACATGGCCAGATCAACTTAGAATATCATGACGATCAAGAATATATATACTTTTTGGGATTTTAGACGCATATTTCGAGGTGTTACAAACAGAATGACGAAATTAGTATACCCAAATCCTATGGTGCGCACCAGTTTACAAATCCACCTTTGCGATAGCAAAACTCTGTGAAATAAAGTTTGAATTGCTTCGGCACGCACTATATCTAACAAATTTAGATCCTTCAGCTTATTTTACCCTCCACGATAGGATGGGGTCGTACTAATTTCGTCCGTTTGTAACACCTCAAAATAGTAATCTAAGACCCCATAAATTATACAAATTCTTGATCTTTATGATATTTAAAGTCGATCTAGCCATGTCCGTCATTCCATCTGTCTGTCGAAAGCACGCTAACTTTTGAAGAAATGAAGCTAGACGCTTGAATTTTTGCACAAACACTTACAATAAGTTTAGGTCAGTGGGGATTGTAAATGGGAAAACTCGGCCCATGTTTCGATATAGCTGCCATATAAACCGCAATTTTTATCCCATTTGGCTGAAATTTTGCATGAGGTGTTTTGTTATGACTTCCACAAACTGTGCAAAGTATGGTTCAAATCGATTCCTAACCTGCCATATAAACCGATCTGGGATCTTGATTCATTGAGCCTCTAGAGGGCGCTAGTATTGTCCGATTTCGATGAAATTTTGCGTGGAGGGTTTTGATTTGTCTCACAACAACTATGCCAAGTGTGGTCTAAGTCGGTACATAACCTGATATAGCTGCCATATAAACCGATCAACCGATTATACTTTATAAGCCTCTAGAGGGCGTTATTCTTATCCGATTTGGCTGAAGTTTTGTATAACGGCTTCTACTATAATCTTCGACATATCTGTCAAATATGGTGTGAATCAGTCTATAGCCTGATATAGCTCCCCGATAAACCGATTGTACTTCTTGAGTCGCTATAAGGCGTAATTATTATCCGAATTGGCTTAAATTCTACACAATATCTTCTAGTATGGTCTATAACATTCAGTTCAATTATAGTCCGAATCAGACCATAACTTGATATAATTCCAATAGCATAACAATTCCTATCCAAAAAGAGATGCCAGGGAAAGAACTCGACAAATGCGATCCATGATAGAGGGTATATAAGTCTCGTCCCGGCCGAACTAAACCTGCTTTAACTTGTTACTTGTATAAGACTAAACCATGTTTAAAAAGAAAAAAATGCCCTTGTACATTGTCTTCGAAAAATAGAATTAAAGATTGCACACAGAATGCATTTTCTGTTTTGTGATGTTACACAGTTTGCCGGTTCGGGCAAAAGGAGACACCAAATTGACTACAAGATCAATTGCTTTCAATTTGATCAATTCATTAATCTTCATTGTTTTGGCTTAAAGAGAAAGCCCAATAAAATTGGAAGAAATTGGTTCAGCTTACTGGTGAGTTTCACAGAAATCGGTTCAGATTTCGATGCAAATTTGCCCATGAAAATTCCATTAAGAGACTGGGGCAAACTTCTCACAAATCAATAAGTGCTGTCCGATTAAATTTTAGGCTCAATGATAAGGGACCTCCTTTTTATAGCCCAGTCCGCACGGCGTCCCGCAGTGCGACACCTCTTTGGGGAGAAGTTTTTACATGGCAAAGTACCTCACAAATATCGTCAGCATTAAGAGAGGATAACCACCGCTGAAAAATTTGCTGATGTTCCTGCCTGGATTCGAATCCAGGCTTTCAGCGTCATAGGCGGACATGCTAACCTCAGCGCTACGTTGGCCTCCGATACAGCTCCCATACATATGTATAGCCCGATTTTCTCTTTAAGAGCCTTAGCAAGCGCATTTATCAATCGATCTTCCCAAAATATTGCACAATGTATTCATATATGACTTTCACTATATGTATGGAAATTAAAAATTAAAATTGGTTAGGATTTTTCATTTACAGTAATGTGACCCGGCCGATATGGGATGACTATGAGCACCACACAGGCTGGAACTTTGAGCTCCGACTTGTGTGGTGCCCATCGTTATCACGCTAAGCTTAGCTGAAAGCTAACGGGCGCGTCCACAGGTTGCGAATGGTGGAAAGCTCTGTTTTTATGCGGAGTAGCTGCAAATGCGGCCGCGGGCAGTCAGCGATTTTCGAGAGAAGAGTCTCAGTGAGGAGTCAGGTGGCACTGGCCATACGGTTGGGGCGCTGGGCCAGTAACCCGCCCCCGGAAAACATAGAACTACTATGAAAAACAAAGGAATAGTAAAAACGGACCCCCCTAACGTTGACGACCCACGCAAACGAAAAAAGGACCATGTTTTGCGGATCTGCACCTGGAATGTCCGCTCTCTTTATAGAGAAGGTGCAGTATACGCGCTGGCGGATGTATTAGAGAAGTACAAGGTAGACATAACCGCCTTACAGGAAGTGCGATGGACTGGGAATGGCGTCACTACAACACCAAACGGTGACGAACTATACTATAGCTGCCATAACATGAGGCATGAATTTGGCTGTGGATTTGTGGTTAGTCGAAGACTGAAACACCTAGTCTCCAGCTTTACTCCGGTGGATGAGAGGCTAGCCACAATCCGCATAAAAGCCAAATTCTTCAACATCAGTCTTATTTGTGCCCATGCCCCGACGGAAGACAAAGACGAGCAGACCAAGGATATTTTCTACGAGCGCCTAGAGAGAATATGACCGATGCCCCGCCCATGATATTAAAATCGTTCTCGGAGATTTTAATGCGAAAATAGGGAAGGAAGAAATTTTTGGTCCAACAGTCGGAAAGTTTAACCTCCACGAGATAACGTCCAGTAATGGGTTGAAGCCTGATAGATTTCGCCGCGGCAAAAAACATGGTAGTTAGTAGCACCAGATTTCAACATAAAAATATCCACAAAGCCACATAGCTGTCGCCCGATCAAAACACGAGAAACCAAATTGATCAGGTTGTGATAGATGGAAGGCATTCATCCAGCGTTTAGATATACGATCGATCCGTGGAGGGAATATAGATTCGGATCAAATCCTGGAAAAGACCCGAGAAGGACAAATCAACACCTACCACACCTTTGTTGACTACAAAGCCGCCGTCGATACTCCTTTACGTTCAAAGGTATTTCAAGCCATGCCTGAGTTTGGTATACCTGCTAAATTAATAAGACTCTCCTGGATGACACTTGCTGATACGCGTTCCTCAGTAAGAATAGGAAAGAATCTCTCCGAACCATTTAATACCAAACGACGTTTCAGACGAGGAGACAGCCTATCGTGTGATCTCTTTAATATCCTGCTGGAGAAGATTATACGAGATGCAGAAGTGAATAGATATGGCACACTAATCACAAGAGAGCACATGCTACTTGCCTATGCCGGAGATAAGACGAAACGGATTGTCTCCACTCCCAAAAAGCCTTGTACAACGGAGCAGATAAAGAACATGGAGAAAGTTGGGAATCACAACTTTGAGATAGTCAATAACTTTATCTACCTCAGCACCGCCGTAACCGAAACGAATGACTCCAGTTTTGAGATAAAGCGAAGAATAATACTGGCAAACAGATGCTACTTTGGACTAAGTAAGCAGTTTAGAAACAAGGCCATCTCTCGACAGACGAAGACTACACTTTACAAGACACTGATACTACCCGTGCTGTTATATGGTTCTGAAGCATGGGTACTTGTGAAAGCAGGTGAGGCAGTGCTTGGAGTATTTGAGAGAAAGATTCTTCGTAAAATATATGGACCAGTTTGCGTTAACGGAGAATATAGGCGACGTATGAACCACGAGCTGTATGACGACGATAGCATAGTTACACGCATCAAAATACAACGGCTGCGTTGGCTAGGTCATGTTGTCAGAATGGATGAAGAAGCTCCAGCAAAGAAGTCTTTTGAAGGCAAACACGGTGGTACACGCAAACCGGGAAGACCAATAGCCCGATGGAAAGATCAAGTTGTGGGAGACACCTCGAAACTTGGTGTCAGAGATTTTAGAATGAGCGCAGAAGATGGAGGCGCTTGGAACGCTATTCTACGTTCGGCTAGTGAAAGAAATATTCTGTCATAGCCAATTAAAGTAAGTAAAGTAATGTGAAGTTTATCCCATCCTTACGAAATTTGGCACACACCACACACATTTTCTATGAATATTCCATTAAGGAACAAAGGATACTTCTCTCATATGAAAGAGTGCAGCCCTTTTCAAGTTTAAGCTCATTGATATTTGGCATATACCACTCTCTTATATCCGTTCTTATTTCAAGTGAGTTTTATGGAAATCGCTTTATATTAGTTATAGCTTCCATATACACACAATGCGCGATTTTCACCTACTGTACCGAAGTTATTACAATTTTGCCCGAATTTGCCCGAAATTTGGTAGGGATTGTTTAATCATCCATCTTAAGACCTTTGACGAAGTTGATCAATATCTAAAATAAATATAACGTCTATATATCGATGTCGTCCAATTTACCCTTATTGCAGAGTATTGTCCTTCCCCTTACCGCACCTCACTTGGTAATACTATACCAATGCATAAAAATGCAATACATCTGTGCATTATGAGTACAGCTAGGAATAAAATGTTTCTGTTCTCCTTTTTAAAAACAACAGAATTTTATTTCTGTGAAGAAGATAACAAAGAATAATCTTAGATAGTGCCCCACCATATGATGATATAGTTTGAAAACTATCCTTTCTAGGTGGCGGATAAGCAGCGAACACCGCTTGGGGTCCAATTTGAGAGAATAGATGTCGTGCCTGTTACTGAAACAGACAACAGGCTAATGCTTCTCGACTAGTCGTAGTTATGTGTAGTATGAGTGCTTGCTGGTCTTGTTGCTGCTGCCACTGCTGATGCTTTTTAATGTAGCATTTTAGCAACGCTTAAGGCAAATAACGTGCTTTGTATTATAAATAAGAATTTATTTGATTTCCCCATTCGTTTTAGATACCAATGGCGTTCGTTCGCCTTCCTGTCCAACGATTGTAAATAAAGATATCACAGTCATTGCATTATCTTAAGCACGAGTTGGTTGTTGTAACCCTCCTGGTCTTCTTAACAACATCAATTCACACTACATCATCTGATATAGTCTGCCTTAAATTCCTCAAGAGCTGGGGAGCCACCCCAGGAGTTGTATAGTTTAAAACTGACCCTTGTTATTTTGTTATTTCACTTGACAGCCACAGTGGGTGGCATGGCTGGTAAGCACTAATTCATACCATATTATCATCATCGTTATGGTTTTGTTTGTATGTAAGGCAGAATTCCATTTTTGTTTTTGTTTTCCGAGAGTTGTGTTTTATCAAATTTACTTTTTGTAAATGTTGTTTATGTGTCAAATATTGTGCTAAATATGATGACATGCTTGGTCATCATTTTCACTTTTAAACTTTCATGCTGGTATTTCACAAGACAGCATTGTCACCCACAACCTCCTCATGCAACTAGGTGGCATTTCCACAAAAAAGGAAAATACGGAAAAAGTTCATAGTAATTGCTTAGGTAATGTTTACTACAACTTGGCATGACTTGGAGCTGTTTATGCATATCCCTCTACCGCAACACAACAAGTGTGGCTAAGGGTGATCGTTTACAATGTTTTAAATTTTGTTTTCATCGCTTAAAATTCATGTGGTGTTCGGTGCCAAATTTTTCCATAAAACTTTCTATTCAATTTAGAGACATTACTTGCTTTCATTTACAAAATAAATTGAAATAAATAATGGATACGAAGAGATAAAAGCGATACACTTGTAAAAATGGTTGACTGACTTTTTAGGAATTGATAATATGAAGAACATTCGAAACAAATAAGGTGAGACTAAAGTCGGACGGTGCGGACTTTATATTACCCTACCCCATAAATGTTTACAGTAATAACAGATACAAGTGCCAAATTTCCGTAGACCGTAGGCTCGAAATGGGGTCTGAATTCGAAAATAGTCCACTGGCTGTACAGGGGCGTCATTGCATATTTGCCCATTTCCCTTCCCTTTCCATTAAGGTACAGATGTAAGACTTCTCCCATAACAAAAAATGCTATCCGGTACAAGTTTAAGGGACCTTTTTATTGCCAAGTCAACACGGCTTTTCCCAGAGCGATACCATTTAGTAGAGAAGTTTACTTGGCTTAATATCTTAGGTAAATACCTCACAAGTGTCGCCGGCACTGGGGGGATAAGCACTGCAGAAAATGTTTTTCTGATGTTCTCGCCGAGATTTGAACCTATGCTTTCAGGGTCATTTTATCTCTAAGAAATGAGAACCTAAAGTGGAACTACTTCTGACTGCCAGTCCAGGATACAAACACAGCAGTTGTTCTTTAGTCTCTTCTAACTTGAAGCACTCGCAGCTTATGCATAAATCGTTATTTGCAGCCTTCAGTATGTTAGCATGTTTTCCGATCAGACAGTGACCTGTCATGACGGACAAAATGTCTGAGACGTTCCTTCTAGCCAGCGACAGCAAAGCGGTAGGCCTCATCAAGTCTAGACCAGACCACATTATTTTGAACATAACCACAGATTCCAGTTTCCCTGAAATGTGTAAGATAGTTCCTAGTCTCGCATGCTCGTTCGCTCTACAATTCTCTGGGATATCTGTGTGGCCCGCCACCCATAACAAGTGTATTTGACCCATTTAGTTATCTCATTGACAGATCTGAGTCTCGAGAGCGGTTTATGAACTCAGCCAATATATCTAAGCCATTTCACCACGTCTTTAGTTGCAAGGATTTCCGCTTGATACACACTGCAGTGGTCCGGTAACCAATTGTAGATCTTTAGAGTACTCCCCAAAGCACATCTAGTCGTCTTGTTTGGAACCATCTGAATAGTAGTCTATGTAACTTCTATAACCAGGGATGTCGTAGTTCCAATTGGATCTATATGGAATAGTGGCACAGTACTTTTTATCAAAAAGCGGCTCAGGCAGGGTGTAATCCACAACGCCTGGAACTTCGGACAATATATCAAGGTTAACACAATGTCCGTAGCCGCCACATGGCCAAAGAGAAAGCTCCCTTAGCCTCACGACCTACGGAAGAGACAACAATATATTGTTAATGGCTATATTTCAAAGTATAGAGAAGTAGAGACCGTACACCTCCTTGGGGTGTTACTATCAAAATTCTGACCCATCTTTTTAGATCTACAGATCCCAGGCATGCCGTAATGCATCTTCTAGTAAGTAAGTCATTAATAAACTTTCTTACGGCAGTGTTGATGCCACGAAACTGTAGCTCCTTCATGATTGACGTCGGTTTTGCATTATTGAAAAACCTTCAATATCAATCAATGCTACCATTGTACATTGCTTGACAGCGAGAGAACCCTCTATGTAGGCGACTACGTCGTGAAGGACTATTTCAGTGGATTAGCCTTTACTAAATGCATGTTGTTGCCGAGATAGACGATCTCCAGAATTGTTTGCTTATAATATGTTTCTATCAACCTCTGTAGTCTTCAACATAAACGATGACAGACTAATAGGACGAAAATCTTTCGCCATTGTATAATGTGGTTTTCCTGCCTTTGGAATGAAAATGACTTTTGTGTGGGATGGAGCACAGGTATATAGCCAAGGAGCCAGTTTGTCTAACGCAGCTTGCAGTTCAAACGGTGACACATCATCAGGACCTGGCGAGTTAAAGAAATCAAAGTTTTTATCGCCCAAAGGATTTTCGACTTTGACACAATTTTCCCAATAACCTCCGACGAATGCATAGTGACAACCTCTTCTGGCACCACGTTGTCTGTTAAAGAGTTTTCCGGGAGGAAAATGGGCATCAGCGAGTAGTTCGAGTATTTCTTCACTGGACATTGGCCATACATTATCTGACTTCTGAATATATTCCACATAATGTCACGGGGATAAGATCTTCTTTAGCTTAGAGTCCTCAGATGTATCCTCCACGGAGCTGTAGAATTCCACCCAGGATTCGTCCTGAGTCGTTTTGTTGAAAAGTTTTCTGCAGCCGTTCCTTACACCAACCAGTTTTGGGGTCCACCATGGCGGTCGCAGTTTGCCCCTTGGCTTGGCACTAGGACGTGCGGACAAAATCGGGTCCGTCAGGGCCTTCGTGATCCGCTTGACCTTTATGCCTATGTCCTCCGCAGTTTCCAATTCTTTCTCCGGTCTAGAAGGGATAGCAGTGCAGAATATGTACCGAAATTTATCCCAATCCGCCTTCCTTCTGTTTAATCGACGGACCACTTCTGCTGTATTATATCCAAGGCTTAAACTACAATAGTAAGACAGTGATCAACGAAGCTGTAGTCGTCCAACACTTCTCAGTCGCTTAAATTATCTTCCGATACAAAGGAAGATAATATAGGCGACTGGCTGCCTGTTCCTGGTAATAATACATCAATAGTAAGTATCTGTGCAAAATTTCAAGCGGTTTGCTTTACGCGGTCGACCGCTATCGTGATTTCGACAGACGGACGGACACGGCCTAATCGACTCAGAATGAATAAACTTTATGGTGTCAAAGACGAATATTTCGAGGTGTTATAAACGAAATGACTAGATTAGTATACCTCTTATTCTCTGGTGGTGGGAATAAAAATATACTCGTATATTTTTAAAGTCATCTAATTTAATGAGTATAATTTTTTGCATTTTCTTGTTGTCCGTAAAAAGTATTTTCCTTGATTAGTCTTGATTCAAAAACTTTATTATTTCTCTTGTAAAGAGGACATATTGTAGGTGCGTTTTAAATGAAATTTTAAGAATATATGCCAACTTAAACGGGTGCTATATCTGATTATAAGTAGGCTATTTTTTGATAAAAAAAAATAGTAAAAGCGTGCTAAACTCGGCCGAACCAAATCTTATATACCCTCCACCATGTTTCGCATTTGTCAAATTCTTTGAATGACTTTTTCAAATATATATGTGCTTTTTCAAGTTATTAACCAATATGGACCGTACTTGTCATAACTGTTAGAAGTCATAGAAAAAGACTAACTCCAAATTGGGTTATCAACCGATTTAGGCCACACTTGGAACAGTTGATGAAAGTCATACCAAAACGACATCTGCGCAATTTTTGCCGAATCAGATTAGAATTGCACTTTCCAAGAAGTCTTATCGAGGATAGACCGATTAGAATCGAGATAGAACCGATTTGAACCATACTTGGCAATTTTTGGAAGTAATTCTAAAACATCACGTGCAACATCAATTTCAGCCAAATCGGATAAGAATTGCGCGCTCCAGAAGCTCAAGAAATAGAGACCCAAATTGGTTTATATGGCAGCTATATCGACACACAGACAGATTCTGAGTCTATCTAGCCATGTCCGTTCGTCTATCCACATCACGACAGCGGTCGCACGAGTAAATCTAGCCGCTTGAAATTTTGCACTGACACTTCTTGTTCATCTAGTTCGTTGGGGATTGCAAATGGGCCATATCGGTTCAGCTTTGGATATAGCCCCATATAAACCGATCCCCAAATTTGACTTTTTGAGCCTTAAGGAGCCTCGATTTTTATCCGATTTAGCTAAAATTTGAATAAAGGTGTTTTATTTTGACTTCCAAAATCCATGTCAAGTATGATCCGGATCAGTTTATAAACAGATATAGGCCCCATATAAACCGATACTTGAATTAGACTTCTTGAGCCCTTAGACGCCTCAATTTTTATCCGATTTGGCTGAAATTTGGGATAAAGACTTGTGATATGACTTTTAAAATCCGTGCCAAGTATGATTTGATCAGTCTATAAAGAGATATAGCCCATACACAAACCGCTTGTTTGACTTCATATATCCCCATGTAAAACAATACTTGTGGCCGCCACAGCCCATTAGCAAATTATCTTTGTCCGAAATGGGCATTTTTGGAAAAAAATTGGGCAGGATTATTTTTCCGTTTTTTAACGATACTCTTATCTATAAAAAGTAGACATTTCTATTCGTGTTTTTTTTTTCTTAAAATCTTTTTCAATTTGAATTTTCGTTTTCAGAAAACTGAAATTTTAACCTATTTTGGCAACCAGTATCATTATAAATAGAAAAACAAGTAAAAGCGTGCTAAGTTCGGCCGGGCCGAATCTTATATACCCTCCACCATGGATCGCATTTGTCGAGTTCTTTTTCCAAGGCAAAAAAGGATATAAGAAAAGAGTTGCTCTGCTATTACAACGATATAAAGATATGGTCCGGTTCGGACCACAATTAAATTATATGTTGGAGACCTGTGTAAAATGTCAGCCAATTCGTATAAGAATTGCGCCTATTGGGGCTCACGAAGTAAAATAGAGAGAACGATTTATATGGGATCTGTATCGGGCTATAGACCGATTCGGACCATAATAAACACGTTTGTTGATGGTCATGAGAGGATCCATCGTACAAAATTTCAGGCATATCGGATAATAATTGCGACCTCTAGGGGTCAAGAAGTCAAGATCCCAGATCGGTTTATATGGCAGCTATATCAGGTTATGGACCGATTTGAACCTTATTTGACACAGTTGTTGAAAGTAAAAATAAAATACGTCATGCAAAATTTTAGCCAAATCGGATAGGAATTGCGCCCTCTAGAAGCTCAAGAAGTCAAATCCCCAGATCTGTTTATATGACAGCTATGTCAGGTTATGGACTGATTTCTACCATACTTGGCACAGTTGTTGGATATCATAACGAAATACTTCGTGCAAAAATTCATTCAAATCGGATAAGAATTGTGCCCTCTAGAGGCTCAAGAAGTCAAGACCCAAGATCGGTGTATATGGCAGCTATATCAGGTTATGGACCGATTTAAACCATACTTGGCTCAGTTGTTGGGTATCATAACAAAACACGTCGTGCAAAATGTCATTCCAATCGGATAAGAATTGTGCACTCTAGAGGCTCAAGAAGTCAAAACCCCAGATCGGTGTATATGGCAGCTATATCAGGTTATGGACCGATTTGAACCATACTTGGCACTGTGGTTGGATATAATAACAAAACACGTCGTGCAAAATTTCATTTCTATCGGATAAGAATTGCGCACTCTAGAGGCTCAAGAATTCAAGACCCAAGATCGGTTTATATGGCAGCTATTTAAGGTTATGGACCGATTTGAACCATACTTGGCACAGTTGTTGGATATCGTAACAAAACACGTCGTGCAAAATTTCATTCTGATCGGATAAGAATTGCGCACGCTAGAGGCTCAAGAAGTCAAGACCCAAGATCGGTTTACATGGCAGCTATATCAGGTTATGGACCGATTTGAACCATACTTGGCACAGTTGTTGGATATCATATCAAAACACGTCATGCAAAATTTCATCCCCATCGGATAAGAATTGTGCACTCTAGAGGCTAAAGAAGTCAAGACCCAAGATCGGTTTATATGGCAGCTATATCAAAACATGGACCGATATGGCCCATTTACAATACCAACCGACCTACACTAATAAGAAGTATTTGTGCAAAATTTCAAGCGGCTAGCTTTACTCCTTCGGAAGTTAGCGTGCTTTCGACAGACAGACGGACGGACGGACGGACGGACGGACGGACGGACGGACGGACGGACGGACAGACGGACGGACATGGCTAGATCGACATAAAATTTCACGACGATCAAGAATATATATACTTTATGGGGTCTCAGACGAATATTTCGAGTAGTTACAAACAGAATGACGAAATTAGTATACCCCCCATCTTATGGTGGAGGGTATAATAAAATAATGTCAATGAAACAAATATCATGTAGACGTCATTTCTGGTTTGGCAATACAAGTGTGAACTTGTTAACATTTTTTGTCAGCTACCCTATAAACTGTGTACGTAACCAAACAAGTGCAAGCTACCCCCATATGCTTGTCTAACCCGGCATATCTTAAGTATTTAGTAGACCAAAAACAAAATTGAAAGTTATGGTAATTTTTTACATCCACTTTCATTGATAATCGCTTTGATTCAACAACGAATTACTGTATTTTAATTTTATTCTGCATATAGATTTACAAAATTCGAATTCAGACGTAATACATATTTAATGCCTCAATTTAACTTTGTCATTTCTAGCAAATGGATATATATTTTAAACCACTTTCTACTAATTTGTGCTTTTTACAGACTTTTTTGTTAATCTATCTTTCTATGTCGTCCTTTGTTACTAAAAAAAATTAAATGAAGCGAATTGGTGAAGAAAACTCTGCCATTGCACCAACAAAACCAAGAGCAACCATTGCAAAACAATCGCAATTTGTTAAACTAACTAAACTCTTTTACTCTTGGTCCCAACTGCACACTTGCCCTGGATGAATGCAAAGGTTCTTTTTTGAAGCAGTTTGAATGCATCTAGAAATATGCTTGCAAAAGAGAAAAATCCGACAATAAGCAGAAGAAATTAAAAGTTTATTTTAAGCTTTGCTCCATTTCAGCGCAAATGAAATCGTAATTTTTCAACTTGAGTTTTTTTATGTTTTGCTAAACTAAATTTCCAAGAAATGCGGGGCAAAGGAAATCTTAAGGAAGAAGTGGCGCTCTTTCCTGTCCTCGGCTGTTTGTGCTAATTTAATGATGGCAAGTTAAAATATCAGTGCACACAAATAAATAATTACAAGTGGGTAGAAGTTTCGATACTCGTGCTTCCTTTTCACAGAAAAAAACTTAACTTTTTTATATAATGCAATGATTAAAAAGAGTTATAAACTTAAGGCAATTAGCAACTAGTAGTTTCTCAATGAATTGCCGATGCAATGAAATGGTAACAAGTACAAATAAGAAATAAATATAAGTGCGTAACAAGTAGGTTTGAACTATTTGACTTTAATGAATCACTTTTTTGTAGGGCCATCCATACCAAGATGACCACACAGAATCAGAAATAAGCTGATTAGCTGGATAAACCGAATGGGTGCGTTATTATAAGCTGAGCTCTTGAAATATACCCATGAAGGCAAAATCATTCCAAACAAGTAAAAGCGTGCTAAGTTCGGCCGGGTAGAATTTTGTATAGCCTCCTCCACCATGGATCGCATTTATCAAGGATATTGGGTAAAATTGCCATGCTATTGGAGCCATGAGGTTATGGACCAATTCGGACCATATTTGGTGTGGATGTTGAAGACCATAGTGCAAGAATTGCGCCCTCTATAGGCTCAAGAAGTATATTCGGGAGATCATTTTATATGGGAGCTATATCAGGTTATGAACCGATTTCGAGTATACTTATCATAGTTGTTGGAAGTAAAACAAAGACTTCGTGACAAAATTTTAGCCAAATCGGTTAAGGATAGCGCAGTATAAATGTCAGCTATATCAAGTGATGAACCGATTTGAAACATACTTAGCACTAATGTCTAGTTGCTCCATCTAGAGGTATACGAAGTCATGATACAATATCGGTTTATATGGCAGCTATATCAAAACATGGACCCGTTTGGCCCATTTACAATCCAAACAGACCTACACTAATAAGAAGAATTTGTGCAAAATTTCAAGCGCCTATCTTTACTTTACTACGAAAGTTATCGGGCATTCCACAGACAGACGGACAGACATGACTAGATTGACTTAAAATGTCATGGCGATCAAGATTTAATATACTTTATAGGGTCCTAGACCAATACTTCGATGTGTTACAAATGGAATGGCGATGTTATTATATCCCCATCCTATGGTGGAGGATATAAAAACTTTTTGCTTTCACATAGTACCACTTAATTTTCATAATTTTTATACCCACCACCATAAGATGGGGTTTACTAATCTTGTCATTCCGTTTGTAATACCAGTGACCCGATAAAGTATATATATTCTGAATCGTCTCGACATTCTGTGTCGAACTAGCCATATCCGTCTGTCGGAATCACAAAGCGGTCGAACGCTTAAAGCTATCCGCTTGAAATTTTGCGCCGATATTTCTGATGTAGGAAGTTGGGGATTGCAAATGGGCCACATCGGTTCAGATTTGGATATAGCCGCAATATAAACCGCTCCCCGGATTTAACTACTTAAGCCCCTAGAAGCCTCAATTTTCTTCCGATTTGACCGAAATTTGAAACAACGACTTGTGTTATAACTTTCAAAATCAGTGTCAAGAATGGTCTGCATCGGTCTATTTCTTTAGCACTTAGAAGCCAAAATTTTTATCCGATTTGGCTTGAATTTAGAACAAAGACTTTAGTTATGACTTCCAAGATCCATGCCAAGTTTGTTGAATCGGTCTATTAACAGATATAGCCCCCATATAAACCGATATCCCGAAATGACTTCTTGAGACCAAAATAAATCAAATACAAACTCAGTTAATAAGGGTACATTTTTAGCAGAATCCATGGTGGTGGGCACCCAAGATTCGGCCTGGTTGAACTTAGTACGCTTTTACTTGTTATACCCACCACCGAATGATGGGAGTATATTCATTTTGTCATTCCGTTTGCAACACAACGAAATATCCATTTCCGACCCTACAAAGTATATATATTCTTGATCAGCGTAAAAATCTAAGAAGATCTAGCCATGTCCGTCCGTCTGACCGTATGTCTGTTGAAATCACGCTACAGTCTTTAAAAATAGAGGTATTGAGCTGGAACTTTGCATAGATTCTTTTTTTGTCCATAAGCAGGTTAAGTTCGAAGATGGGCTATATCGGACTACATCTTGATATAGCCCCCATATAGATCGATCGGCCGATTTGGGGTCTTAGGCCCATAAAAGCCAAATTTATTATCCGATTTTGCTGAAATTTCACACAGTGAGTTATGTTAGGCCCTCCGACATCCTTCGTCAATTTGGCTCAGATCGGTCCAGATTTGGATAAAACTGCCATATAGACCGATTCTCCCATTTAGGGTCTTAGGCCCATAAAAGCCACATTTATTATCCGATTTGGATGAAATTTGGGACATTGAGTTTTCTTATGCCCTTCCATATACTTCTGCAATGTGGCCCTGATCGGTTCAGATTTGGTTATAGCTGTCATATAGACCGATCTCTCGGTTTTAGATTTTGGGGCCATAAAAGGCGCATTTATTGTCCGATGTCGCTGAAATTTGAGACAGTGAATTGTGTTTGGCTCTTCGATGTTCTTCTTCAATTTGGCCCACATCGGTCCAGATTTAAATATAGCTGCCATATAGACTGATCTCTCGATTTAAGGTTTTGGGCCCATAAAAGGCGCATTTATAATCCGATTTCACTGAAATTTGACACAGTGACTTATGTTAGGCTTTTCGACATCCGTGTCTTTTATGGTTCAGATCGGTTTATTTTAAGATATAGCTAGTAAAAAGACGAATACTTTGTTATATACAATTGAACAATGACTTGTTCTTATTAGTTTTTGGTCCAAATCGGAACATATTTCGATATAACTGCTATGGGACATAAGGTATGCAATTTTCAAAGGATTTCGATGAAAGGTGCTTTACATATATTCCCGAGGTGGTGGGTATCCAAAGTTCGGCCTGGCCGAACTTAACGCCTTTTTACTTGTTTTATTTCTAACCTGCATAACTTTTGACTGAATAATGGGATATGCTACTGCAAATGAAAATTTGCCCATGAACATTCCATTAAGGAACAAGGGCAAACTTCTCACTCATCAATGAGTGCAGTCCGATTCAAGTTTAAGCTCAATTATAAGGGCCTCCTTTTTATAGCCGAGTCCAAACGGCGAGCCGCAGTGCGACACCTCTTGTGAGGAGAAGTTTTTACATGGTATAGTAGCTCACAAATATCGCCAGCAATAGGAGGGGATAACCACCGCTGAAAATTGTATGATGGTCTCGCCAGGCGGACATGCTAATATCTGCACTACGGTGGCCTTCAATATGCTCTATGATGCATTAAAATTATTGTTAATTATGTAAGCAATCTAAATCTGTAAATTAGTTTTAAGTATTTTCACAAATGTCTTCGAAATTTATAAAAAACTAACTCAAATACCAAATACCTTCTCTATAATCATTTAAATACCATAGATATATCTCTATTCGGTAAAAAATGGAGGACTGATTTTGCCATCTTTTAAGTCTTCCGAATGCGTAATATGTCTTGAATGTATAGAAAAATCAACGAGGTGTCCACATTGGGTAACAATTGTGCTAATATTTTAAAATATTTAAAAAACTTAATGCAAATTTTACCCACATTTCTTGACGAAAACACCCAAAATCCCCATACTGAGGAAATTTTTTTGCAAAATTGGCATTTTTTAGTAACATAGCTTTAAAGACCTCAATCCTTGGATGACGCAAACATTTTTTGCATTCAATTAGGAACTCGAAAGGTTCTCCCAGTTTTCTTGTAAAAATGTAAATACATTACTACACATAATTCCTATTAGAGTCAACCAAATTTAAAAAAAATACACTTAAATCGCATCTACATTAAGTTCTCTTTACAGTACAGTAAGCAAAATGTCTTTTTTTTGACATTTTTTGTTTTATAACTCGCATAACTTCTGATTAAAGAATCGAACATAAGCATATCAGCTTCATATCAGTTTTCAGTCAGCTTTCAAATCAGTTAATCGGTACAGAAATGCCTTCTCAAGCAATAAAATAAGAGACCAGACTCAGCGAAACTTTAAAAAAAATTCTTAGTCGAATTTCTTGAACTGTTTGTTATTGATATCCTGCACTTTTTTCCCCATCCCACTTATTTTTCCACCATCCTACTGTGTGTTGGATTGCCATTCCAAATTTAGCATAAATATTTCTTATTGATGTCGGTTGGTCAAAAAATCTACCACATTTCTTCATTGTATAGAACTAAAAGACTTTATCAGCGATATCTTATATTAACTTTATTAACACTTTAACCATTTTGTTATGCCCTCCAGCATACTAATTTCGTCATTCCGTTTGTAACTCATCGAAATATTGATCTGAAGTATATAACGAAGTATATATATTCTTGATTGTCTTGACGTTCTTAGTCGATTAAGCCATGTCCATCCGTCTGTCTGTCTGTCGAAAGTACGCTACCAATTGAGTTTTTATACCCCCCACCATAGGATAGGGGTATACTTGTATTTGTATTTGTATTTGTATTTGTATTTTTATTATGATAAAACCCATACAAAAGACAGTGTCTTATATAAAGCATGGGTTAGTAAATTGATAAATACAATGAGTTCAACAAGTTTTCATTTAAATAGAACAATAATTGGTACAAAATATTTAACAATTTAAGCAAAGTTACTGATGCAATATTTAAGTTAAAAAAAGGTTTAAACAAAACAAAAAAAAGAAAAAGAAACTTTAAAGAAAATTTAACAATTTAATCAAAGTTACTAATAAAATAAATTAAAAAAATAGTTATAAAAAAAACAAAACAAATAATTAATTAAAATGATTATAAATCAAAGATTTGAACTGTCGTTCATTACTTATAATTTGAATACTATTGGGAAGATTATTCCAGAGACGTATAGCATTAACAAAGAACTGTTGTTCAGATACATGATATTGATGACGTATTTGTATTACTTGTTTACCTCTTGTAGAGTTAGCAAAACGCAAAACAGAAGCCAGATATGACGGTTCATTGGTATAAATTATCTTGTGGATCATTTGCAACAAGCGTATCTTAAGGAACGAGTTAAAAGAGACACCATATACTTGTCTGGCAAAGTCAGATACCCGGTCTCTTCTACGCAAACCAAAAATGTATCTAACGACATCGTTAAAGGCCACGTGCAATTTATTCCTATGAGTTACATCACTACCGTAAAAAACCTCGCAAGAGTATAATAGTTTCGGCAGAATAAATGTCCTAGCCAAAAGCATTCTTATTGACAAAGGGGTATACTGTCGACTCATATATAAGTTTCGTAAAACGCCGTCCTGCCCACTGTCATTCTGACATGATTCTTCCATGAAAGTCTATCATCAAACTCCAAACCAAGGTTTCTTGCAGATGAAACAATCTCAATTGGGGCTCCAGCAATTGCCACATCAAGATTGGGCGGCATTGTCACCCGATTCCTACTAATTACAAGGCACTTTGACTTTATTGGATTTAAAAGAAGTCCGTTGGCGTTTGCCCATGTGTTTATCCTATCCAAGTCATTATTTAGTCGAAGTAAGCCATCGATCAACCTCCCCGGCGAGGAGCTCATATACAGCTGTACGTCGTCGGCATACATATGAATACCACAGTTGCGCAACTGTCCAGGAAGGTCATTGCTATATAAGGAAAAAAGGAGTGGGCCCAACACAGACCCCTGTGGAACACCTCTTGAGACTGGAAGATAACTAGAACAGCGGCTATCAACACATACCGATTGGCTTCTATTCGTAAGATAGGAATATATAAGATCCGTTGTTCTTTCAGAAAATTTAAATAAATGTTTCAGTTTAAGGCAAAGTATATTGGGATCAACGGAATCAAAAGCTTTCGAATGATCTAAAAGAACAAGAAAGGCAACTTTATCGCTGTCAATATCACTCCTTACATCTTCAACTACTTTCAACAGTGCAGTAGTGCAACTGTGCTTTGGCCGGAAACCAGATTGAAAATCTGTTAGCAGCGAATTATTCGCAATATATTCAGATATTTTCCGGTTGACTAGAGTCTCAAATATCTTAGAGACGAATGGAAGTATTGCTATTGGCCTAAATTCCTGGTTATTCTTTGGTATTGGGACTATCCTTGCCCGTTTCCAAGACTGTGGATAGCAACTCCTTAAAATAATATTGTTAAAAAGATGGCACATATACGGAAGAATAAAGGGTAGAATTATCCTAAAAAATCTTGGGTCAATACCATCAGAACCAATGGCATTAGACTTAATTGATTCTACAGCGCTAACGATATCGCTTTGTTCAAAACGCTCAAGATCAAAACGTAGGTCTGGTGAGGTGTTGTTACTACTATGGTTTACGTTACTAAATTCACTGTCGTAGAAATGTACGTTTGGCTCAGGAAAAGATATGTTCAAGAAACTCCTATTAATCTCATCTAAATCAACATGTCTATCAATTGATGCATTATCACTTCCTATTCCAATTGACTTTATATGTCTCCAAGTATCTTTCGTGTTCAATGCCTCTTGAAATTTACGACTAAAATAAGCTATTTTCTTCGTCTTTATACAAGAAGTGGTCTGATTCCTCGCACGCTTGTAATCATTAAAGAGTTCAGGTGTTCTAAAACGCTTCCATCGAGAGTACGCACAATCTCTTTTACGTATCAATACTTTAATATCATTATCAAACCACTGATTCCCATTCGAAAAAACAGTTCGGGTCTTCATCGGAACACATTTGTCGAAAATCTGACTCACATTATGTTGAAGAAATGCAATCTGTTCATCTACGCAAGACATGCCATAAAGTTTCTGCCACTCAACGGTGCCAATTTCACAAAGTAGTGAGTTATAATCAATGTTTCTATAGTCTCTGTACGTATATGTTATACTTGTATATTCCATTGGAACGCCATAAGTCAAAAAACATAAATCATGTTTTGAAAATAGGGGTGCCGATAATTGATCATATAACTTAACATCAGCCTTGGAACTTACGAAGAACAAGTCAATAAGAGTCTCTGTTGTCATTGTATAGTGTGTGGCAGTATTGGAATTAACAACATGCAACCCTATTGATTGCATGCTCCCCGTCAAATGTGTTTCTTCAAGCACATTACTATTAAAGTCACCAGTGACTATAATATCATTATAATGACAATTTATATCCTCAAGTCTCTTCACCAAGTCATCATATTGCACTCTTTTGTTCGGACGGTATACAACCCCAACCAGAACTTTTCTACGCAAACAGTGAAGTTCGGCAAAAATATATTCAACTTTGTCTGTTGAACTAGACGAAGCAATGGGTCTGAAATCTATGTCATGTCTTATATAGATAGCAACTCCACCATCTCTGCCATCCCGATCGGATCTTAAAAACCTGTAACCATCTACAGATACCAGTCTATTCCCATAATGTGGTTGAAACCATGTCTCAGAGACCGCAATAACGTCAACACCGGATTTCTCAAATATATAGCGAAACTCATCAATTTTGTTCTTAAGGCTCTGAGCATTTATATGCACAATTTTCAGTCCTGGCTTCTGTCGCGCTAGAACCCTGACCATCAGGTGTATATTGTCTCTATAATTTTCCCTTTCATTACGAGGGAACAACATATTGAGAAACATAGATGTAATTGTAGACAGTACAAATCTTTGATTTTAAATTTATGTATGAAAAGGCAACGTTATTTAGTTTGAAAGATAAATAAAAATAAATAAATAATAGTTTAAAAGGGTTTAATTTCATGAAAAATTTAATTAAAAAGATTCTCATCATTATTGTTTTAGCAAGTATCTGCGTTATGTTGTTCTCTGCTAGTTTCAGCAGACCGAAAAAGAGTATCCAGCATATTGATGTGTTCAATGCAAATTGGGTTATCATTAACAAAGTGTTTGATATAGACCAATCCGCGATAAGTGTACGCCGAATGTACTTGATTTTGTTTCCTCAATCGAACTGCAGCTTGAAGGATCTGATAGTTGGAATGTGTTAGGTTTTCTTTAATATAAAAATTGGTTTCCGTTTGAAACCCTAATATTGATAAGGATAGGTTCGATTTGGTGTTCCTTCTGAATTCGCTTAATGTTTTTAAGAAATAGTTTTTGTCGTATGGAGAGTGTAGTTTGACAATAATTACAGCATCTGGGGAATAATTCTGGTGCTTATTGTTTTTGTTTTGCAGTCGGTATATGGATTTAACAACTGGTGTAGGAATGTTTATAGTTTGACATATATTTTCAAAATAGAGTGGAAGATTTTCGCCTTCAGTGTACGGAATTCCGTTAAGTCTAATATCACATGCAACCAGAGAATTAGCTTGTTTTAGTGCTTTTATTTTTAAGTCTTTTATCTCGGTTTTGAGGTTGGAAATTTCACACATAGCTGTCTCTAAATATGATACTCTTTCAATTACATTGTTTAAGTCCACTCTCATTTCGGTTATTTTCTTATTAATTTCTGTTAATATTCTGTCCTCACTTTCCTTAATCATTGCTTTTATTTCACTAGATATACTTTCGGATTGTTTTTCGAGTCGATTGTCCAGGATTTGCAAGAGGCGAAAAGAGGAATCCGCAATTCTGGGGGAATTAGCCAGATTTTCAGTCAATGAGTTTTGGGCTTGGAGTCTTGTTCTTTTTGGAGCGGACATTTTCGATTAAGAATTTAATAATAAAAATAAAAATGTTTTTCAATATTTGACGATTTTATGGGATTTAATAATTTTCCGATTTTGTAATTTTATTTGACAATCTGGCAACTCGTTTGAGGTATTGCCAATGTGTTTTTAGCTAGGTCACGAACCTATGATCTGGCAATGCCGAGTTATAACCATTTGACGTTTAATGACTGTTTTTGTTCTTCTTTCTCTTGTTATGTTCACAAGGTTGGTATTGTTTTGTAATTGTGCTTTATGTTTATGTTTCTGTTTTTTTTTTAATGAGTACAACTGTTCTGTTTTTTTGTTTGTTTGTGTTGTTTTTGTTTTAATACACTGGTACTCTTCGTAGGTATTTAGAAGTTAAGTGCCTCCCTTAAAGAGAACACTTTACACTGTGGTGGAGAGAGAATGTTTTTGTTTATGTTTGTTTTTTTTTACTTGTTTTGCCGTTCAGAAGTAGAAATATCAATTTTTATTTTCACTTGTTGGTTATTTTGAACGCTTTTATAACTTATTTCGTCATTCTGTTTGTAACTACTCGAAATATTCGTCTGAGACCCCATAAAGTATATATATTCTTGATCGTCGCGACATTTTATGTCGATCTAGCCATGTCCGTCCGTCTGTCCGTCCGTCCGTCTGTCTGTCGAAAACACGCTAACTTTCAAAGGAGTAAAGCTAGCCGCTTGAAATTTTGCACAAATACTTCTTATTAGTGTAGGTTGGTTGGGATTGTAAATGGGCCATATCGGTCTATGTTTTGATATAGCTGCCATATAAACCGATCTTAGGTCTTGACTTCTTGAGCCTCTAAAGTGCGCAATTCTTATCCGATTGGAATGAAATTTTGCATGAGGTGTTTTGTTATGATTTTCAACAACTGCGCTAAGAATGGTTCAAATCGGTCCATAACCTGATATAGCTGCCATATAAACCGATCTTGGGTCTTGACTTTTTGAACCCCAAAAGGGGGCAATTATTATCCAAATTGGCTGAAATTTTGCATGACGTGTTTTGTTATGAGTTTCAACAACTGTGCTAAGAATAACTCAAATCGGTCCATAATCTGATATAGCTGCCATATGAACGGATCTTGGGTCTTGACTTCTTGAGCCACTAAAGGGCGCAATTATTATCCGATTTAGCTGAAATTTTGTACAACGGCTTCTCTCATGACCTTTTACATATGTGTAGTAAATGGCATTTATAGCCTAATGCAGCTCCCCTCTAACCGATCTCCCTAT
This sequence comes from Stomoxys calcitrans, assembly GCF_963082655.1. Classification (NCBI taxonomy): domain Eukaryota; kingdom Metazoa; phylum Arthropoda; class Insecta; order Diptera; family Muscidae; genus Stomoxys; species Stomoxys calcitrans. Next base: position 164,964,685 of record NC_081552.1, on the reverse strand, counting down.
TTTATTTCTCCAGCCCCTAAAGTGCGCAATTCTTACTAAATTTGTCTGACATTTTACACAATGACTACTACTATGGTCCCTAATATTCCGTTCAATTATGGTCCGAAATTAACCATAACTTGATATTGTTCCAATAACGAAGCAATTATTTTCTTTTATCCTTTGTTTGCCTATAAAGAGATACCGTGGTAAAAGCTTGACAAATGCGATCCATGGTGGAGGGTATATAAGATTCGGCCCGGCCGATCTTAGCACGCTTTTACTTGTTACTATTTCACCTTTACTCATGAAAATATAGATTTATTTGGACAAGCTAATTTTCTAAACTCTAATGAATTTTTATAAAAACGTGATTAAAAATCTTGAACTAACGTGTATTATGTAATCAAATCATATATAGTGTACTAAATGAGGTCGTCAAAGGGCCTAACAAAACTGACTGTGCCATAATTCAACGAAATTGGATAATTAATGTGCGTTTTATAGGGCCATGGCCCTCTGTGCAAACTCTCGACTCAATATGTATATTTTTGGAGGCTGTAGCAAGATGTCTTACGAAATTTCAGGGTGTAACAAACGGAATGACCACATTCATTGCGCACACATCCTATGGTTGTGAGTAATAAAAGCATCATCAATTTCCTTTTCGCATTAGTTGTAAAGGGTGATTTTTTAGCAATTATCCTTTTGGCAACACTGGTTTAAATAGCCCACGCACGTTTCGTTTTTTTTTCACTTTCAAACATCTTCAGTTTGGTCTATAATTTAACCATGAAGCTTACAAATGAACAGCGCTCGCAAATTACTGAATTTTATTATCAAAATACGTGCTCTGTTAAGAATGTTCATCGCGAAGCTAATTTTTGGCTCAATGGCTACGTAAATAAACAGAATTGTCAATTTTGGAGTGAAGATCACCAGAACCACTGCAAGAGCTACCAATGCATCTAGAAAAAGGCACAGTTTGGTGCAATTTTTGGACCGCACATCTTCAAAGATGATGCGAATAGTATCGTAAAAGTGAATGATGAGCGCTAAATGTTGGAAAGAATATGCCAAAATTGGACTAAGCGGATGGACCATTTGAGGCTCAGTCATGGTCAACATTTGCATGAAATAATCTACATTAAATTATGTGAACCGTACTATCGATGCAAATAAAGATTTATGTATTTTTCCGAATTGTGTGTGCTTATTTTTTGAAAAACATTTTTGTAGCTCTTAAAAAATCACCCCTTATATTGCCAAATACGCATACATATTTTAACAACACCTCTATTTCGGTTCCGTATGAGTGTATTCCTGCTCGGCAGTATTAGTCCCAATGTTAAAACTCAAATTAGTCTTGTGGCACTATCGAATCATCTAGATCGCTTTAAAAGGCTCAACAATATACGAATGTTCGCATCCATTAAATATCACAAGTTCTCAAACAAATGAGAACCTTAAGTGGAACTCCTTCTGACCGCTAGTGCGGGACACACACATAGCAGATGTTTTATAGTCTCTTCTTCCTCGAAGTCCTCTTATGTTCTGCAAAAGTCGTTACGTGGAACCTTTAGTCTGTCAGCATGTTTTCCAATCAGACAGTGACCTGTCATGACGGACACAATGACATTCCAGTTCTCTTGGAATGTGTTAGGTAGTTCCTAGTCCCAAGCGGATGATTTTTAAGCGCCTTCCACATGATTTCAAACTCATATTTGGTTTAGATAAAAATTTTTTAACGCCGTCAACAAGATTTCAACCTCATATAGTATTATAGGTCTAACAGCATGACATGCTGTCATACACTGGGTATATACCGCAGCTGTTAGACCTGTAATGCTGTATGAGGATGAAATCTTGTGGACGGCGCTTAAAAATCCACCTACTGTTCAATACTCAGCCGGATCCAAAGAATGGCTTGTTTGTGCATCACAGCCGCACTGAGGACGACAATATTTAATGCATTGAATTTAATACTTTTGGCAATGACTCACTTGCAGGAGTGTAGGGCAAGAGTTGCATTTCTTGTCCTTTCCAAAATGTTTTATTTAAAGTTTAATTTCCTGTCCAGCAAAACACCCAGGTATTTTGCGCTTTCAGTAAATGGCATATTTTCTCCTCCAAAAGAGATAGGTGCCACTGTGGGTAGTTTGTATCTCCTGCTGAAAAGAACACCTTCTGTCTTAAACGGATTCATGCCACGTCGATGAATGGTAATGGAGTCGAAACTTTTTATAGCCCAACAATTTTCAACTCAGACACAATTTCCCCAATAACCTTTGACGAATGAATACCTGTGACAACCTCTTCTGGCACCTCGTTGTCCTTTGAAGAGTTTCCCGGGAAATGTGTATTAATGAGTAGTTCTAGTGTTTCTTCACTGGATATTCTCCATACATTCTTTGAGTTCTGAATATATCCCGCTCAAAAGGTTTCGAGTATAAGATCTACCTTAGCCTTGAAGACTCAGATGTTTCTGCCCAGAATTTGTTCTGAGCCTTTCTCAGCTCGCCCTTTTAATTTTTCTATCTCAGTTCTATAGACGTCCCAATTGCGTAGAGCCCTTGTGGCCTTCGCCGTGTTGGAGAGCTTTCTGCAGCTCTTCCATAGACCAATCAGTTCTGGGATCCTATAAGACGATCACTGTTTGCACCTTGGCTTGGATCTAGGACATGCTGACACAAGCGAGTCATTTATGTTAATGTCCTCCACAGTTTCCACTTCCTTTTGCAACTTTTAATATATTCGATAAGCAGCTAACCCATTTTCGTTTATATCCGAACTACCCCATATCTGGTAATGTGTATTAGCATCAGTTCCTACAATGAGTCTCTTTTCCCCTGCAGAAGCGGCTTTAACCAGAAACTTAAGGCTTTAGTTGGTCAGTCGTCCTCCATAGATGCATTATTAGCTACTGCTGTTGAGCAGCCCAATCCAACTAGATGACTCACCCGTGATCGTGGCAGGGAGATTTCCATTCTCCTGCAATCCGCCTGATACACCTCTATATACCTTTAGTCTCAACTTGTTGATTCCGTGGTATACAACTCCTTTAGATTGGTTGAGGTCTGCGAGAAACCGGAGTTTAGTACGAATACTTCATGTCTCCGGCCGCCATCTGACTCATCCAATCTACTAGTCGATAGTTTGATTGAAATTACATTTCCTTGGCCTCCCAAGAATGGATTCTGGATCTGAGGGAATCCTTGGTATCTAAACCTATGCCATTGGTCGAGAAGGAATATCTCCCTTCTTGATTAAATCCAGTGCGCAACGATGCATTTCAATTGAGCATCGATCACCGAAAACAAGTATATTTCTGTTATTAAAAATAAATATTGTATAAACCTACCCAAACAGGAACAAATTACATCGTCTTTTCTAATAGTTTCCTTATTTCATTTTGAAAACCTGAGGCAAGAAAGAAAAAATATTCAACAAACCACATATGACTAATTGTGTTAGAATTTGGTACATTCCTTAATTTGCATTTTTGATTGTGGTTGTATCCAGGAGATACGAGTATTTCGCATCATCGTCTTGAGGCATGGCTTTCGTTTAGTGATACTACTATGCCGCCAATTCTTGATGATTCTGATGTGTGGGTGTAGAGTACATATACATACATGCATAGTATATTGGTTCAATTTTTCTGAGGGATCAATTTGAAAATTCCCCATGGAATCACTTTGCCACAATGAGTAGAAGTAAAATTCGTTAAAAATACTTACCGTTTCTTTGTTAGCCTTTGATTTCGATAGAACTTCTTCCAGCCATATCCATTGTTTTTCCGTATCCTGGTTTTCGAATTCCGACAAAGCGCTAACTCGTCCACCGTTGTCCATGCCATTGTAGTGCATGCCAGCCGGCATTACATTAATGCCACGATGGTGACCACCACCATAGCCGTAACCATGCCCGGAGGACCAATCACTGGCGTGACCATGATGCTGATGCATATTGCCATGATGGTAATAATAATTCTTGTATTCTGATGAATCGGATCCACCAGAGCCACCACCTATGCCCATGCTGGGGCCGCCACCGCCATTCATCATGGAATTGGGCGGCATGCGTTGCCGCACAGCTGCTAAATGGCTTTGTGCATATTTTGGATCATGGCGCATAAAATTTGTATTCAATGCTATTATGCGAAGACGACTTTTTGTTTGTTCGATGGAATAATAGCCACCTGCAATGGACGACAAAGGAGAACAATTTAGTGCAGATCCAAGGACACATCGATACATACGTAAATATTGAACAAATCAAAAGTAACTCTCGGGACAGATGTTTATACACAAACACACACGTGCAGACACAGATAAGCCCGCCCAGCTTCCCTCAACTCATGTTGTGGCATAAAAGGAATTCGAAATGAAAATTTCTGAAATGTATGTCAACAAAATGAAGGAAAATATACTCTAAACAATGTCGCTCCTTGTGTTTCTGTGCATCGTCGATATTGCCTTCTAATCAAGACATCAGTTTGTTTGATATTTACTTTTGTTTTTGTTGCTACTGCTGATGTTGCTCCTGCCTCCTGCTGGACAACATGATGTAATATTTACCCGATGGGAATTTTCTTATTGCCATGCCACAACACTTGTAAGCACTGTATGGCAAATTGGGAAAACTGTTTCTGGCATCAAATTTGACGGGGACCTGGCAAAACACACACCTCACACAATTCGAATTTGAAATGTAGCTCCCTTTAGATGTAATGGGCATCGAGTAAGACCACCGCAATAAAAATCACAGGTACCCCATAAGGGAAAACATACTTAAAATACAACACAACGAAACGAGGCAAAGGCTTTGTTTGAATAAATAATTTGTGAATAGAACTAAAGCTCATACGAAAATCGATATATTTTAAGGGGAACATAAACATTGGATTGGGGTCATACCATTTGTAACGCATCGCAGCATACATTTTCATGCAAAGTAAATGGAAATGAATTTTTATGATTTTTTACGATAGCAAATTTGTATTCCCTACACCACTACTGTGCATTTGTTCGTAACATCCAAATAGGAAGAGAGATAGTCCGATGGAAAAAAAAAATACGGAACGATTTAGCTATGTACGTCCATCGATCCGTCTGTTTGTACATGATCGTTTGTGTACACAGTACAGATCGCAATTTTTATCAGTTCTTCTTCAGTTTGGCTCGGACATTATTTTTTTGAGCTAAGACGAAGCAAATCGTATTGAAAGAAATCGGTTTAGATTTATATGTTTTTCGATATGAAAAGGTTTTTTTCTCTAACCAATCTTCATGAAATTTGACATTAGTAATTCCCTTATGATAACTCTGGCGAATTTCATAGATTTAGATTAAACTCTCAATAAATGTATCTTCCGATTTTTGCTTTTCAGATCTTTGCCAGAGAATTTACCAACTGATACTTTCAAAATTTTTGCACAGAAATTTTCGCCATTACTCTCACAATATGTACAGATGTTGGTTGAAATTCTTCATTACAAATTTAAGCATATTTAAACTTCGACAGGGCCACTTTGATCTCAAGCTTTAATCCATCTGCGTTTCATGAACTTTCAGCTGGAAATACCAGAGTTTCGTCAATCCAAGACTGTGCCGCTGGCAGCTGTGTTTCGCAATCGAACTCAAGTGTCGACTCAGATATTCGATCGAAAACCTCTTCCATTCCTTCCAAGTTTCTAATCGTCGTTTCGACTATACTACGATGGTGTGTCTAAGTCAAATCCTCTATCCATTCATCCAACGCCCTAAGGCTCATAGCAGCAGTGGCCGTCTCACACTAAATCTGTATGTCTATGTGCCGGAAATAGCCTCAAATATATCAAGACAACATATTTTCGAAAGCTGTTGTATTATCCTTACGTTGGACTTTTTTTCAAGAAAGTATTGTTCTAATCACGATCGGCTTCAGGCCCCATTTCCAGCCCACGTCCCGTCTAGAAAGTGCTCAACATTTGTGAATCTTCTCCGTACGCCCCTGAATGTGATATTGGATGCCACCGGAACGTAAAGGTTAGCATGTTATGGTGTTGGGGTGGCCCCATAGACACTCTTTCCCTAATATTGAAATCAAATTCGTGCTTTACTTTCAAAGAACTTTCATTTGAGCCCCATAATGATATGGTCGTAAATTTGTCCTCTTTGGCGCGTTTTTTTGGCAAGGGTGGCCCCCCAATCACTTGGTCCCACACTTGGATACCAGATTCTCATTCTTCATTCAATTTTTGATGGTTTATCTGGCAATTCCGGTTATTGGACAATAACAAATTGTTAATAAAAATAGAAAAATTTCTTTTGTTCAAGCTTTTGTTGCCAGTTAAAAGATTTTTGTAAAGGACATATATCTATTATCTTTACTGCAATGGCCTTATATCTAAGCCAGTCATCGGCTTTCTGTGTGCTATAAATCATGAAAAGTCAAACTGTACTAGGAATTTCCTTATCGAATTCCTATTTAGCAGTTTTCTAGCTCTTGCAGTCAAGACGTCTACTCTTTGATTCGCATTTACTGCACTGGCAGCTGGCACTGCTCTTGGCCCTACCATCTTGGTTGTTATGGCCCTAAGGGACGTGTACTCTGCGAGAAGATATTCACACTCGACAATCTCCCATTAAAACCGTACCACCTGACGCATTCTTGCTATGGTCAGCAAGCGTAAACAGAACTTGGGCTAGCATGAACTATTAGATTTCAGTCAATAGAAGATTGTTGCGCTGGAAAAGTGCCTCGTTTGTGGTCCTCGTCATGCTCCATAGGTGAGCAAGTTTATTCCGGTCCAGATAAACGCCATGTGTACGTTATAGCCATTGATTATTCAAAGGCGTCAATAATTCGCCTTGTAGTATCGAGCATCATAGGCAGTCAGTGTATAAACAAGAGTTGGTGCCGGCCGCCCTCTCACTCAGAATCTCTACTCGATAGCCCAAATTGTCCGAGACTACAGTTGTAAATCACACAAATCGGAGCGACGATTTCTAACCAGTGCGGTGCTCCCGTGTCGGTTTGAAAAAATAATTGGTTTTCATCGCCTCGCCTATGCCAAGACAACACATTCTCATTCATATTTTACTATAGAAATGACAGTCCAATTATTATTTTTTTATACCCTCCACCATAAGATGGGGGGTATACTAATTTCGTCATTCTGATTGTAACTACTCGAAATATTCGTCTGAGACCCCATAAAGTATATATATTCTTGATCGTCGCGACATTTTATGTCGATCTAGCCATGTCCGTCCGTCCGTCCGTCTGTCTGTCGAAAGCACACGCTAACTTCCGAAGGAGTAAAGCTAGCCGCTTGAAATTTTGCACCAATACTTATTATTAGTGTAGGTCGGTTGGTATTGTAAATAGGCCATATCGGTCCATGTTTTGATATAGCTGCCATATAAACCGATCTTGGGTCTTGACTTCTTGAGCCTCAAGAACGTGCAATTCTTATCAGATTGGGATGAAATTTTGCACGACGTGTTTTGTTATGATATCCAACAACTGCGCCAAGTATGGTTCAAATCGGTTTATAACCTGATATAGCTGGCATATAAACAGATCTTGGGTCTTGACTTCCTGAGCCTGTAGAGTGCGCAATTCTTATCCGATTGAAATGAAATTTTGCACAACGTGTTTTGTTGTGATATCCAACAACTGTACCAAGTATGGTTCAAATCGGTCCATAACCTGATATAGCTGCCATATAAACCGATCTGGGGTCTTGACTTCTTGAGCCTCTAGAGTGCGCAATTCTTAGCCGATTGGAATGAAATTTTAAACGACGTGTTTTGTTACGATATCCAACAACTGTGCCAAGTATGGTTCAAATCGGTCCATAACCTTATATAGCTGTCATATAAACCGATCTTGGGTCTTGACTTCTTGAGCCTCTAGAGGGCGCAATTCTTATCCAATTTGAATGAATTTTGGCACGTAGTATTTTGTTATGATATCCAACAACTGTGCCAAATATGGTTCAAATCGGTTGATAACCTGATATAGCTGTCATATAAACAGATCTGGGGACTTGACTTCTTGAGCTTCTAGAGGGCGCTATTTCTATCCGATTTGGCTGAAATTTCGCAAGACGTTTTTTATTGTTACTTTCAACAACTGTATCAACTAAAGTACAAGTCGGTTCATAACCTGATATAGCTGCCATATAAACCGATCTGGGATCTTGACTTCTTGAGCCTCTAGAGGTCGCAATTATTATCCGATTTGCCTGAAATTTTGTACGACGGATTTTCTCATGACCATCAACATACGTGTTTATTATGATCTGAATCGGTCTATAGCCCGATACAGCTCCCATATAAATCGATCTCTCTATTTTACTTCTTGGGCCCCAAAAGGGCGCAAATCTTATTCGAATTGGATAACATTTTACACAGGTCTCCAACATATAATTTAATTGTGGTCCAAACCGGACCATATCTTGATATCGCTCTAATAGCAGAACAAATCTTTTCTTATATCCTTTTTTTTTGCCTAAGAAGAGATGCAGGGAAAAGAACTCGACAAATGCGATCCATGGTGAAGGGTATATAAGATTCGGCCCGGCCGAACTTAGCACGCTTTTACTTGTTTTAAATTATTTTTTATACGTACCACCATTGGATGGGGTTATACTAATCTAGTCCTTCCGTTTATAACACCCCGAAATATTGATCTGAGACCCCATAAAGAATATATGTTTTCGAACGTCTCGACATTCTGAGTCGATCTATCCAAGTCCGTCTGTCGAAATTACGATAGCAGTCGAACACGAAAATCTAGCCGCTTAAAATTTTGCACAACTACTTACTTTTGATGTAGGCCGTTAATGATTGCAAATGGGCCATGTCGGTTTAGATTTGTATATAGCTTCCATATAAACCGAAATCCCGATTTGACTGAAATTCATATGGTGTTCTGTTATGATTTCCAACAACTCTGCCAAGTACGGTCCAAATCGGTCTATAACGTGGTATAGCTCCCATATAAACCGATCTCCCGATTTGACTTATTGAGTCCTTCGATGTCCTATTATAACTTCCAACAACTGTGCCAAATACGGTCCTAATCAGTCTTTAACCTGATATAGCTCCCATGTAAACCGGTCTCTCAATTATCCTTGATTCGTTCCTAGATTCTTTAATTTTTGCTGGTTTCACAGAAGTTTGGTATGTTGAATAAAAGTATGCCCTTCAACTTAATATAGTTTGTATAAATTTTTAGCAGAATTCATGTTGTTAGGTTCCCGAGATTCGTTTTGGCTGAACTTAGCACGCTTTTACTTATTGAACACATTTCGAACCGAACACTGATTTTGGTAATAAAATTCAATGATTTGCAAGCGTTGCTCGTTAGTAAGTCTATTCATGATGAAATGTCAAAGCATACTGAGCATCTTTCTCTTTGACACCATGTCTGAAATCCCACGTGATCTGTCAAATACTAATGCATGAAAATCCTAACCTCAAAAAAATCACCCTTTACTTATCATCCTTCGCAAAAATTAAACTTTAAAGACGAAGATGTTTTCCAAAAAGTTGGAAAATTCTTATCTTTAAATTAAGTTTGCTAATGTTTAACTCGAATCTTTCAAATTAGAGTAAACATTTTTTTAGTGTAGTGTAATGTGTTATTTAATTTTGGAAATTAAAATTGAGTAAAAATTAACACATATTTGAGGTGCTACAAATTACAGGTATTGAAAATCTTCGATAGAATAGTCATCATCACATCAATGGTTCAAAAGTAAATTTTGTTAATTTCACCTATCGAATTTTTAGCTACAGACATATTCTTGTTTTTTGATCCATTATAAGAAAATTCCAACCGTTGTTTTTTGATTTTGAATATTTGGTTACCGTCAAACAAACGGTAGTATTCATGTATGGCATATGCGTGTGTGTGTTGAACACTTACAGAGCTCTCACAAAATCAATTTCCGTTAAAGGCACTTTGCAATTGAATACCTTTTAACCAGGATGCTGACTTCAACACAATAACTAGAGAATGCAATGTTAACGACAGCACTCCAACCCAAACTGTTTGAATGCACATACACAACGTGGTGGTTATAAGGTTGGTTTACATAAAAATGATGTACACTAAAAAAAGATTAGAACAAATTAAATTTTGTTGCTCGATCGAAGGATTTTGGAAAAGATTTCGAGCCAAAGAAGCAAAATTTCCTAATAACGATGCTGTCTACAAATTACTTACGCTCATAACCTTCGTTTAGACTATTGATGGCTCACTGATTCTCGTCATACTATTTACATCACCACCACATTATATCTTGGTGCTACGTAAAACTAAGTAAAACTAACCGCTTGAAATTTGCAAAAATGCTTCCTGTTTCTGTAGGTCGGTTGGGATTGTAAATAGGCCACGTGGGTTCATGTTTTGATATAGCCGCAAAATAAGCCGATCTCGCGTTTTAACTTCTTGAGTCTCTAGAAAGCGCAGTTCTTATTCGATTTGGATGAAATTTCGGTGAGGTATTTTCTTTCAACTTTTGTCATGCTAACCTCTGCGCTACGGTGGTCTGATATAGCTGCCATATAAATCTGTCTCGGATCTTGACCTCTTGAGTCTTTAGAGGGCTCAACTTTTATCCGATTTGAATGACATTTAGCAAAAAGTGTTTTGGTTTCCAATGACTCTGCCAAATTTGATCCAAATCAGTTCATAAACTGATTTGGCTGTCATATAAACCGATCTTCAGATTTGACTTCTTGGGACTTTAGGGCGCATTTACAACCTGATTTGGTTGAAACTTTGTGCGACCGTTTTCTATGGCTTCCCACAGCCGTACCAAGTATGGTTCAAATTGATTTATAACCTTGTATAGGTCCAAAATAAATCGATTACTCGATTTTACTTCTTAAGCCTCTGGGTTGCCCAATCATTTGGCTGATATTGTAAATGTGGTAGTTTTTATGACTTCTGATTGTCACGACAAGTACAGTCTATATTTATGTGTATATAAAAAAGTGTCAAATATTATGCAAGGTATGTTATAAGATTTGGCCCGACCGAATTAAAAGCGCTTTTACTTGCTATTTTTAAATACAAATATTTAAGGGCGGTCATATTTATTAGGCTATTCGTTTTTTTAACAAGCGTATAATGTTGTACTTTTTCCAAGGCTAATTTTTTACCTTCAAAGATTGCAACTTTTATTAACATATTTTTAATTCTTGATATCCCTGGTCAACAACCATATTCTCAGATTTTTGTATTTCTATATCAAATCATGGCGTTATATCAAAGTACGGCAACAGATTTTCTCCAACAGTTTTGTATATCAGATATAGTTAAGTGCTGTAGTTTACGATTTTTTACTTAGATTTTTATTTTTATACCCACCACCATAGGATGAGGATATACTAATCTAGTCTTCCGTTTGTAACACTTCGAAAAATTGATCTAGGACCCCATAAAATATATATATATATATTCGTGATCGTCTCGATCGTCGTGATCGTCTTGTCCGTCCGTCGACATCACGATAGCGGTCGAACGAGTAGAGCTAGCCGCTTGAAATTTTTGCATAGATACTTTATATCGATGTAGGTCGTTGGGGATTGCAAATTGATTGCATATGGGTTCAGATTTGGATATAGCTTCCATATAAACCGATCTCCCGATTTGACTTCTTGAGCTCATGGAAGCCACAATTTTTGTTCGATTTTGCTGAAATTTGTGTGTAGTATTCTATTTTGACTTCGAACAACTGTGCCAAGTACGGTTTAAATATAGTGTTTAGTTATGACTCTCAACAATTGCGCCAGTACGGTCCAATTCAATTGAAATTACGCTTCAGTCTTTAAAAATAGAGATATTGAGCTGAAACCAGATCGGTCAAGATTTGGGTATAGATGCCATATAGACAGATCTTTCGAATTAAGGTCTTGGGCCCATAAAAGGCGCATTAATTGTCCGATTTCGCTGAAATTTGTATCACTGAGTTGTTTAAGGCCCCTCCACATCTTTCTGTAATTTTGACCAGATCGGACCAGATTTGGATATAGGGTCCATAAAAGGCGCATTTATTGTCCGATGTCGCCGAGATTAGGGAAAGTGCATTATGTTAAGGCCTGCGATATTCTTTTTTAATTTGGCATAGATTGGTCCAATTTTTTTTTGTAACCGAACTTAACCTGCGATATGCAGTTCGAAAAGATCGAAAATGGGCTATATCGGACTATATCTTTATATAGCCCACATATAGACCGATCCGCCGATTTATGGTCTTAGGCCCATAAAAGCTACATTTATTGTCCGATTTCACTGAAATTTGGGACAGTGAGTTGTGTTAGGCCAGTCAACATCCCTCTTCAATTTGGCTGCGATCGGCCAGACTCGGATGTAGGTGCCGTATAGACCGATCTCTCGATTTGGGACAGTGAGTTGTGTAAGTACTATTGATTTCCCCTTCAATTTGGCCCAGATCGGTCTAGATTTGGATATAGATGCTATATAGACCGATCTTTCGAATTAAGGTTTTGGGCCCATAAAAGGCGCATTTATTGTCCGATGTCGCCAAGATTAGGGAAAGTGCATTGTGTTAGGGCCTTCGATATCGTTTTTCAATTTAGCTTAGATCGGTCCAAATTTGGATATAGCAGCCATATAGACCGATCTCTTGATTTAATGTCTTGGGCACATAAATGACGCATTTAATGTCCGATTTCGTCGAAATTTTGGACATTCCGCTTTGATTTGGCCCAAATCGGTTCAGATTTGGTTGTAGCTGCCATATAGAACGATCTCTCGATTTAAAGTCTTGGCCCCATAAAAAGCGTATTTATAATCCCATTTTGCTGAAATTTGATACAGTGATCGGTCTATATTTGGATATAGCTACTAAAAAGAATATTTTGTTCTTCAAAACTGACATGGAATTATTAGACCACTCAATGTCCGAGTCGAATTTGGTCCAAATCGGACCATTTTTTGATATAGCTGCTGTGGGGGTATAAGTTATGCTTTTTTCACCGGACTATGACGAAAGGTGGTTAATATAAATACCTGAGGTGGTGGGTATCCAATGTTCGCTCCGGCTTAACGCCTTTCTTTCTTGTTGGATACTTTTATATATCGTATATTATTATTGTTACAGACGAGGTAGTGCTTGGAATGTTTGAGGGAAAGATTATACGTAAAATATATGGATCAGTTTGGGTTAATAGAGAATATAGGCGTCGTATTTACCACGAGCTGTATGACGACGATAGCATAGTTACACGCATCAAAATACAGAGGCTGCGTTGACTAGGTCGTGTTGTCAGAATGGATGAAGAAGCTCAAGCAAAGAAATTTTTGAAGGCAAACTCGGTGGTACCCGCAAACCGAGACGACCAAAAGTCCGAAGAAAATTCGAGTGGTTGGAGACACCTCGAAACTTGGGGTCTGAGATTTTGGAATGAGCGCAGAAGATGGAGGCGCTTGGAACAAATGCTCTGTAATAGGCAATTAAAGTATGTATTGTTGTTTCATATGCATTTGCAAAAATATCTGCTATATGTTTGGTGAGAAATATATTTTTGAAAAATATGCAATAAACCTGTATCAGAGTTTATCAAAATTGCTTACTAGCTTTATTTTAAAATATAATTATGTCATCGGGACGAGCTGTAAATTCCTTATATTGTACGTCAGAATTGCATAGTATCCTAACGAAGAAGGAGGTCAGTAATGCATTTGGTATCATAACGGGACACATAGGACTTCGAACTCACTTATGCTAAATCGGTGCGGCATGTGATAGCATGTGTAGGACATGTGAGAACATGATGAGACGTTGAAGCATTTCCTATGTCATTGCCCGGCTTTCGCGGATAACCGACATCGGTACGTAGGTGGAGACACAATACCAGACATGAACCAACTTAGAGGATTAACGATTTTGAAAGTAGCCCCGAATTCCTTACTTAGATTTTCTTCTTCGAGGTAACATTTTTCAAGGTTTTTGCCTGTTAGGGCTAGATCATTAAATTTTACAATTTTTGTTTGTTTCTCTTTCGAAACGAGCTCAATGATCGGTGATGCAAGTGAAGGAAAGCCAAAAATGGCAACACACACCAACCACTATGGGAGGCGTTTCGTCTTTGGTTAGAAAACTTTTCAACCATATTAGGTGTGATGGCTTCAAGGGCCGTGCGTTTGTATGTTGTATTTGAATCGAATTAATTGCGAAAACGCATCTATGATACAATTACCACATTAACCAAGTTCGACAACCCTGCTTATTAGCTGTACTTTTTCCAATGCATGTATTTTTGTGTAATGACAGACATTCTGTCTGTGGCAAATTACAGGTAACTTTTTTAGTATTTAGAGCGCACAACAAGCCGATTAATGGCTTAGGTGTATGTCTATAGTGGCATGGGGCAAATTAATAGCAGCACCCCCTTTTTCAACCTAACCTATCCTACGATTATGATCCTGTGGAAATGACATGCTTTGGCTATTTGGTTTGCAAATAATTATTTGCCAAGTATTTGGTTATGAAACTTGAATGTACATGGCGGCGTATATGTATGGTGCCTGTGGAAAAAGTTAACGAAGAATAGTCGTACGCACCCATATTCAATATGTTTAATTATACTAAATGTTTGGTGTCGTGTCATCCAAATCATGGGTGTTACAAACTTTATGATATCTCGTTCTCTACTGCAACCTTACCTATATTTGTCAGATGCATTTCTGGCATACGTAAATGTAACCCATTGCCTGTATTGGTGATATTATTCAATTTTAAACTTATATGCATTTGAGACATTCCCTTGAAAAAAATTACTAATAATAAGTGTTCGTTTTTTGGCAATCAAATATATTATAGAATATGTACAAATTAAAAGAAAGAGCATGATTTCAAGTTCGTGTAGTACGGGGTTGCCCTTCTGTCAATATTCAACCTTTTTAACAAAATGATTTTCGAATCCCTATAACTTTAAAACGAATGAATGGATTTAAAATTTTTTTTGCAGAATTTTTTTAATTTTAAAAATATAAAACAAAAGATCGAAAAAAAAGTTATAAAAAATTATTTTTATAAACAGCTTTTACTCTTTATATCCCATTTGATTTTTTCCTTAATTTATCTCCTTTCAACCCCACAAAGGAAATTTTGGGACATTCATATTTATGTGAGATACAAATTAATTATTAAGCTCAGACCATTTTTCTCAGTTGTCGTCCGATCGTCATTGTCCATCGTCATTTGTTTACCTATTCTCACGAAATTTTACACGAGGGATTCTCTTGTGACACCCGACACTACTGGTGAATTTTACAGAAATTGGAAAAATCTGCACAACGTATGCCAAAATATTTCTGGGTTTTGATGAAAATGGGTTCAGATTTTGATATAGCTCCATATATATGTTCGTCTGATTTGGACTAATATGGCCATTTTTTTACCGCTTCTCACCAAACGACGAGAACGATTCTCTTATGACTCTCAACATTACTGGTGAATTTCATAGAAATCCATTTATGGGGCCAAAACTTTAAATCGAGAGATCGGTCTATATGGCAGCTATATCCAAATCTGAACCGATCTGGGACAAATCGCAGAAAGATATCAAAGAGCCTAACACAACTCACTGTCCCAAATTTCGGCAAAATCGAACAATAAATGCGCCTTTTATGGACCCAAATCCTTAAATCGAGAGATCGGACTATATGAAAAAGCAAAATCGGATAAAAATGTGGCTTCTATGGGCCTAAGACCTTAAATCGGCGGATCGGTCTATATGGGGGCTATATCAATATATTCTCCGATACAGCCCATCTTCGAACTTAACCTGCCTATGAACAAAAAAGAATCTGTGCAAAGTTTTAGCTCAGTATCTCTTTTTCTAATGACTGTAGCGTGATTTCAGACGGACTTATTAAACGGTCCGTATTTTTCATTTTTCATTTACCAGTCTAGTGGATTCGCTAGCTTATGGATAAATAAAACGCTCTTCTCGCAAAATGCTTTGTACTTTAGCGTTGGCAAAACTTACATACATCCGAATTAATCAAATATTAACAAAACGAACAAAATAAGTCATTTTAATTTGAAATAAATGTTTCTCGGAGTTCATAAATGTGATTTTATTAAGCAATTTTGCCATTCCAGAACGACTAATCATTGAATAAAAATGTTTCGTTCCTCCTCTTTTAGTTTTGTCATGCAAATGAATGATGACACGATTGTTTTATTTATTTTTCTATCACTGATTAGCTATTTTCAAACTAAGCGAGAAAATACGCTTAATCTTATATATAACAAGTAAAACGGCGTTAAGTTCGGCCGGGCCGAACTTTGGATACCCACCACCTCGGGAATATATGTAAACCACCTTTCATCAAAATTCGGTGGAAATTTCATACCTTATGTCCCATATCAGTTATATCAAAATATGTTCCGATTTGGACCAAATACTAAAAGTACACTAGCTATATCTAAAAATAAACCGATCTGAACCATATACGACACGGATGTCGAAAAGCCTAACATAAGTCACTGTGTCAAATTTCAGTGAAATCGGATTATAAATGCGCCTTGTATGGGGCCAAGACCTTAAATCGCGATATCGGTCCATATGGCAGCTATATTGAAATCTCGACCGATCTGGGCAAAATTGAAGAAGGACTTCGAAGAGCCTAACCAAACTCACTGTCTCAAATTTCAGCGACATCGGACAATAAATGCGTCTTTTATGGCCCCAAAACCTAAAACGTAGATAACGGCCAATATGGCAGCTATATCCAAATCTGAACCGATCTGTGCGATATTGCAGAAGTATGTCAAGTGGTTTAACTTAACTCACTGTCCCAAATTTTGGCGATATCGGATAATAAATAAGCATTTTATGGGCCCAAACCCATAAATCAATAAATCGGTCTATATGGCAGCTAAATCCAAATCTGAACCGACCTGGGCCAAATTGAAGAAAGATGTCGAAAGGCATAACACAACTCACTGTTTCAAATTTCAGCAAGATCGGATAATAAATGTGGCTTTTATGGGACTTAGACCCTAAATCGGATGGTCGGTCTATATGGCAGCTATATCCAAATCTGGACCGATCTGAGCCAAATTCACGGAGAATGTCGAAGGGCCTAATACAACTCACTCTCCCAAATTTCAGCAAAATCGGATAATAAATGTGGCTTTTATGGGACTTAGACCCTAAATCGGATGATCGGTCTATATGGCAGTTTTATCCAAATCTGGACCGATCTGAGCCAAATTCACGGAGGATGTCGAAGGGCCTAATACAACTCACTTTCCCAAATTTCAGCAAAATCGGATAATAAATGTGGCTTTTATGGGCCTAAGACCCTAAATCGGAGGATCGGTCTATATGGCAGCTATATCCAAATCTGGACCGATCTGGACTAAATTGACGGAGAATGTCGAAGGGCCTAACGTAACTCACTGTCAAAAATTTCAGCAAAATCGGATAATAAATGTGGCTTTTATGGGACTTAGACCCCAAATCGGATGATCGGTCTATATGGCAGCTATATCCAAATCTGGACCGATCTGAGCCAAATTCACGGAGGATGTCGAAGGGCCTAACACAACTCACTGTCCCAAATTTCAGCAAAATCGGATAATAAATGTGGCTTTTATGGGCCTAAGACCCTAAATCGGCCGATCGGTCTATATGGGGGCTATATCAAGATATAGTCCGATATAGCCCATCTTCGAACTTAACCTGCTTATGGACAAAAAAAGAATCTGTGCAAAGTTTCAGCTCAATATCTCTATTTTTAAAGGCTGTAGCGTGATTTCAACAGACAGACGGATAGACGGACAGACGGATAGACGGACAGACGGACGGACATGTCTAGATCGTCTTAGATTTTTACGCTGATCAAGAATATATATACTTTATAGGGTCGGAAATGGATATTTCGATGTGTTGCAAACGGAATGACAAAATGAATATACCCCCATCCTTCGGTGGTGGGTATAAAAATAAATTTGTGTTTGTTTGTAGATTTGTTTGCCTATTTGTTTGTTTGTTTGTATGTTTGTGTGTTCCTTATAAACTCAGAAACGGCTGAACCGATTTTTTTGAAATTTTCACAGATGGCGCATAATGATCCCGTGGTGAAAATAGGGTACTACATTTTTTGATATCTGGGCAGACCCTCCCCCTTACCCTCATTTTCAGAAACGCCAGATCTCGGAGATGGGTGGTGCGATTTAAGCGAAATTTTGTGTGCTCTTATATAGTACCCTAAAAATAAAAATATGGTATCCAAATTTCGGATGGGGTACCTAGGGGGGCCGCACCACCCTTAAACCTACCTTACATATATTTAGACCAATCACGACAATATGGGACTCAAATGAAAGGTAAGTATAACAAAACGTATCTGATATCCATTTGTCGAACCAAGTGCTGGGGGGACCACGCCAACCACCAAAACACCCCTAAATCGGATATATTTACAGACTATGGCAATATGGGACTCAAACGAAAGGTATTTGCGAGTAGAATACGAATCTGATATCCAAATGTGAGACCACGTTTCTGGGGGTCCACCCCTTCCGCAAAACACCCCCCAAACAGGACTTATTTACTGACCATGGGAATATGGGGCTTAAATAAAAGGTATTTAAGTGTAGAATTAGAATCTGATATTCAAATATGAGACCAAGTGTTTGGGGGGCCGCCTCTCCCCAAAAACCTCCCCCAAAGGGGACACACAGCAATATGGGGCTCAAATGAAAGGTCTTTGGGAGTAAAGCACAAATCTGATATCAATATTCGGGAAAAGTGTCTATGGGGCCACCCCACACCCACAACACCACCTAACCCCAAAAAAACACCCCTAAATCGAAATATTTACCGATCATGGCAATATGGGACTCAAATGAAAGGTATTTGCGAGTAGAATACGAATCTGATATCCAAATGTGGGACCATGTTCCTGGGGAATGGATCCCCAAACAGGACTTATTTACTGACCATGGGAATATGGGGCTTAAATAAAAGGTATTTGAGTGTAGAATTAGAATCTGAAAGTGTCTACGGGGCCACGCCACCCCCACAACACAACCCAAATAGTAAGTATTTTCTGACTATCGCAATATGAGGCTCAAATAAGAGGGTTTTTAAAGTGAAACACGAATCCGATATATATTTTCAAGGCCAACTCACTGAGTGGCCACCCATCCACCAAAAGACCCCAAGCCGGTCATGTTTGCTAACTATGGAAATATGGGGATCAAATTAAAGGCATGTGGGAGTAGACCACGTTTCTGAAATCAACATTGGGGGCCAACTGTCTATCGTACGTCCCACCACCATAACAACCCCCAAATAGGACGTATTTGCTCACCAAACAATTTAGGTCTTAAAGAGAGTGGAACTAAATATTCATAGTTTTTAGGACCAATACCCCAAACTGGACATATTTGCAGACTTTTGCAATAAGGAGTTTGAATGAGATTAGAAAACGAATTTGAGATCCAATTAAGAGGGCAATGTCAATATGGGGTTCAAATAAATGTTATTGGGTTGCCCAAAAAGTAATTGCGGATTTTTTAAAAGAAAGTAAATGCATTTTTAATAAAACTTAGAATGAACTTTAATCAAATATATAATTGCCATTTTGTTTGATAACGTTTTGCCATTTTCCTGGAAAATTTAGTATTCCACGCTCATAGAACTTCTGGCCTTTATCTGCAAAAAACTTAACCAAGTGCGATTTTATAGCCTCATCATTGCCGAAAGTTTAAGCATTTAAGGAGTTCTGCAAAGATCCAAATAAATGGTAGTCTGATGGTGCAAAGTCAGGGCTATATGGTGGATGCATCAAAATTTTCCAGTCAAGCTCACTCAGTTTTTGGCGAGTGACCAAAGATGTGTGCGGTCTAGCGTTGTCCTGGTGGAATATGACACCTTTACGATTGACCAATTCTGGTCGCTTCTCCTTGATGGCTGTATTCAATTTGTTCAATTGTTGACAGTTAACATCCGAATTAATCGTTTGGTTCCTTGGAAGCAGCTCAAAATATACCACACCCTTCCAATCCCACCAAACAGACCGCATAACCTTCTTTTGGTGGATATCAGCCTTTGAAGTGGTTTGAGCTGGTTCACCATGCTTGGACCATGATTGTTTTAGACTAACGTTGTTGTAAACAATCCATTTTTCATCTCCAGTTATGATTCGCTTTAAAAACGGATCGAATTCATTGCGTTTAAGGTGCATATCACAAGCGTTGATTCGGTTTGTTAAATGAATTTCTTTCAATAAATGTGGTACCCAAATATCAAGCTTCTTCACCAGTCCAAGACTTTTTATGTGATAATGAACGGTTGATTTTGGTATATTTAACTTCTCTCATATCTCACGCTCCGTTACATGACGATCCAATTCGATTAATGCTTTGATTTGGTCATCATCAACTTCATTTGGCCGACCTGAAAAACCCGCAATTACTTTTTGGGCAACCCAATATATAGATTTATGAGAATAGAGGACGTTGCTGATATATTTTCCGGGCTTAGTGTTTGGGGGATCACCCCAATCCCCAAAACACACCTTAATCGGGCATATATACCGACCATGCCAATGTGGAGTTTAAATGAAAGGTATTGGGGGGTAGAGCAATAGTTGGCACCCATTTTCGGGACCAATTTTCTGGGGGTCTACCCCTTTCCCAAAATACCCGACAAACAGCAATTTTTTAGTGACCATCGCAATATAGGGCTCAAATAAAGGTATTTGAGAGTAGAATATGAATTTTATATCTATATATACGACCATGTATTTAGGGCATCACCCCTTTCCCAAAACTCCCCCAAAGGGAAAAAATTTTTCGACCATGCCAAAATGTGGCTCAAATGAAAGGTATTTGAGATTAGAAAACGAATTTGATAACCTATTTTGGGGCCATGTGTTTGGGGGACGCCTCATCATGTAAACTCCTCTTAAGCCAACGGCAATATGGAGTTTAAATAAATGGTATTTAAGCGAACAGCACGAAGCTGATATTTTTCAGGGACAAGAATCTGGGGGACCACCTCTCCCCCGAAAACACCTCTAAATCAGACATCATGTGAATATACAATCTTAAATTCGTAGACCAATAAAGATCATATGGGATTCAGATAAAGGAACTTATATTATTAAACTGTTAGTCAAGTTACCATGGTACTTCACTTATCTTTAATTGTCGAAAATAAATATTCCAAGGAAACTTTTGTTCCATATAAAGTATAAGAAGGCGCGGCGCGGCGCGGGCCAGGGTCAGCTAGTGGTTAAATTAAAAACACATCTTCTCTTTAACAGTCATACAACCCTGTAACTGCGGGATAAAAAATTTTAGCAGATTTGGAAACAAAGCACCGATTTGAGATAGAAACTAGTAAAAACTTGATAAGCTCGGCCGAGTTGAATCTTATATATCTTCCACCATGAATCGCATGTGTCATCATTTTTTCACGGTTTCTCTGTAAAGGCAGAAAATGGAAAATGTGATGGAAAAAGTTGCACCACAAGCTGTCAAAAGCATTTTGTTTTAGTATTGTGATATATGTGTTTCAATTTCAATGTGTTTTGAATTGACACAAAGTTTTAATATTAATTTTGTCCCATCACTATAAAATCTTAATCATACTTAATGTGACAGCCTGAAAATTGATGGTTAAATTTAAATGGTCAAATTGTTTCTCAGCCCACCCTATTAGACCAAAACTAACTTATATAAGGTTTTGCATTGGTTCTCCTATAGGAGAGCGTGATAGTTTCTAGGTGTACGTGTGAGCCCATCTGCAAGTGAGTGTACAAATGTTTACTTTGCCAAAGTGAGACCAAAAACGAAAAAAACGAAGTGAAGAAAAAGAACGTACACTTGAAATATGGACACATGCATACATACACACTTATCTATACTCACATGTTCACATATGTATATACATACACACAACGTGTAAGTATTGAGTTTAAGTTTGTATATTTGTGTGTGCCTGTGGTAAATGAAGGTTTGTAAAATGAAACAGTTTTACCTTTTTCGAATGTATGCAATGCTTCAGTTGGCAGCCAGTGTCGCCACAGATCGCCCATGTGCCGGAAATTCGTTGTTGTACCATCCTCATGTCCTAATACCGGAAATACAAATTGCGAGGAGAATGTTCGACCAAGCAAATCGGTAATGTTGCGCAGGATTTCCAATTTTTTCATTTCATTCATGGGATGTGCTGAGTGAGATAAACCATCTCTGAAATTGAAAATAGAACAAGAACACATTTAAAGAGATATGCATACACTTACACACATACATACACAGATGATACATATACATAGGTGAAATTGAAAATAACAATGGGGACAAGCAATGAAAGCACTTGCCAACAGAAGTAATGACGATGACTAGATGAAGTGCAAAACAAATGAAAGAAACTGAAACAATCTGACCAAAGGGGAGAAAGAAATTCTGCTGGCAGGCAGTAACCGTTGATCATTAAGCTAAATATTGATTCAAAAATTCGACTAGGAATTTGGGACGGCAATTCATTATATTTTTTACTTCTCCATTGGATCGCATCGAAAACAATCTTATATATAACAAGTAAAAGCGTGCTAAGTTCGGCCGGGCCGAATCTTATATACCCTCCACCATGGATCGCATTTGTCGAGTTCTTTTCCCGGCATCTCTTCTTAGGCAAAAAAGGATATAAGAAAAGAGTTGCTCTGCTATTAAAACGATATCAAGATATGGTCCGGTTCGGACCACAATTAAATTATATGTTGGAGACCTGTGTAAAATTTCAGCCAATTCGTATAAGAATTGCGCCCATTGGGGCTCACGAAGTAAAATAGAGAGAACGATTTACATGGGATCTGTATCGGGCTATAGACCGATTCAGACCATAATAAACACGTTTGTTGATGGTCATGAGAGGATCCATCGTATAAAATTTCAGGCATATCGGATAATAATTGCGACCTCTAGGGGTCAAGAAGTCAAGATCCCAGATCGGTTTATATGGTAGCTATATCAGGTTATGAACCGATATGAACCTTTTTTGACACAGTTGTTGAAAGTAAAAATAAAATACGTCATGCAAAATTTTAGCCAAATCGGATAGGAATTGCGCCCTCTGGAAGCTCAAGAAGTCAAATCCCCAGATCTGTTTATATGACAGCAATATCAGGTTATGGACCGATTTCAACCACAGTTGTTGGATATCATAACGAAATACTTCGTGCAAAAATTCATTCAAATCGGATAAGAATTGCGCACTCTAGAGGCTCAAGAAGTCAAGACCCGAGATCGGTTTATATGGCAGCTATATCAGGTTATGGACCGATTTGAACCATACTTGGCACAGTTGTTGGATATCATAACAAAACACGTCGTGCAAAAACTCATTCTGATCGGGAAAGAATTGCGCACGCTAGAGGCTCAAGAAGTCAAGACCCAAGATCGGTTTATATGGCAGCTATATCAGGTTATGGACCGATTTGAACTATACTTGGCACAGTTGTTGGATATCATAACAAAACACGTCGTGCAAAATTTCATTCCAATCGGATAAGAATTGCGCTCTCTAGAGGCTCAAGAAGTCAAGACCCAAGATCGGTTTATATAGCAGCTATATCAGGTTAAAGACCGATTTGAACCATACTTGGCACAGTTGTTGGATATCGTAACAAAACACGTCGTGCAAAATTTCATTCCAATCGAATAAGAATTGCGGTCTCTAGAGGCTCAAGAAGTCAAGACCCAAGATCGGTTTATATGGCAGCTATATCAAAACATGGACCGATATGGCCCATTTACAATACCAACCGACCTACACTAATAAGAAGTATTTGTGCAAAATTTCAAGCGGCTAGCTTTACTCCTTCGGAAGTTAGCGTGCTTTCGACAGACAGACGGACGGACGGACGGACGGACGGACGGACGGACGGACGGACGGACGGACAGACGGACGGACATGGCTAGATCGACATAAAATTTCACGACGATCAAGAATATATATACTTTATGGGGTCTCAGACGAATATTTCGAGTAGTTACAAACAGAATGACGAAATTAGTATACCCCCCATCTTATGGTGGAGGGTATAATAAGTAAAAGCGTGCTAAGTTCGGCCGGGCCGAATTTTATATACCCTCCTCCATGGATCGCATTTGTTGAGTTCTTTTCCCGGCATCTCTTCTTAGAAAAAAAGGACATAAGCAAAAATTCATTCAAATCGAATAAGAATTGCGCCCTCTAGAGGCTCAAGAAGTCAAGACCCAAGATCGGTTTATATGGCAGCTATATCTGGATCGATTTGAACCATTTACAATACCAACTGACCTACACTAATAAGAAGTATTTGTGCAAAATTTCAAGCGGCTAGCTTTATTCCTTCGGAAGTTAGCGTGCTTTCGACAGACAGACGGACGGACATGGCTAGATCGACATAAAATGTCGCGACGATCAAGAATATATATACTTTATGGGGTCTCAGACGAATATTTCGAGTAGTTACAAACAGAATGACGAAATCAATCGTATAGTGGAGGGTATAAAAATCAATTTGTGTTTGTTTGTTTGTTTGTGTGTTCCTTATAGACTCAGAAACGGCTGAACCGATTTTCTTCAAATTTTCACAGATGGTGCATAATGAGCCCTAAATTTTTTTATATCAAAAGAGGGCTGGACCCTCCCCCCTTATCTTAGTTTTCAGAAACACAAGATCTCGGAGATGGGTGGTGCGATTTAAGCGAAATTTTGTGTGCTCTCATATAGTACCCTAAAAATAAAAAAATGGTATCCAAATTTCGGATGGGATACCTAGGGGGGCCACCCCACCCTAAAACCTAAGAATGGAGTACACTTTACATCCAAACTTAAATTCGTTGACCAATAAAGATCATATGGGATTCAGATAAAGACACTTATATTGTTAAACTGTTAGTCAAGCGATATACTATTTTTATAGCATGGTATTTCACTAAAAGCTCTTTAATTGTCGAAAATAAATATTACAAGGAAAATTTTGTTCCATATTAAGTAAAAGAAGGCGCAGCGGAGCGGGCCCGGGTCAGCTAGTATAATATATATTTTAGGTTTTAGAAATATTTCTTAAACATTATTGACAAGGAATGGGGATGATGCTGTGCTCTGAGCTCTTAGACCGTTTTAACCCTGTTCTTGAAATAACTGTCAGATATCTTATATATAAAAATCAATTTGTGTTTGTTTGTAGGTTTGTTTGTATGTTTGTTTGCTTGTTTGTATGTTTGTGTGTTCCTTATAGACTCAGAAACGGCTGAACTGATATTCTTAAAATTTTCACAGACGGTGCATATGACCCCGTGGTGAAAATAGGGTACTATATTTTTTGATATCTGAAGAGGGGTGGTGGACCCTCCCCCTTACCCTCATTTGCAGAAACGCCTTATATCCGATATGGGTGGTGCGATTTAAGCGAAACTTTGTGTGCTCTTATATAGTACCCCAAAAATCAAAATTTTGTCCAAATTTCGGATGGGGTACCTAGGGGGGCTGCCCCACTCTAAAACCTACCAAACATATATTTAGACCAATCACGACAATATGGGACTCAAATGAAAGGTATTTAGGATAAGAAATCGTATCTGATATCCAATTGTCGGACCAAGTGCTAGGGGGACCACCCCAAGCCCCAAAACACCCCTTAATCGGACATATTTACTGACCATGGCAATATGGCACTCAAATCAAAGGTATTTGCGAGTAGAATACGAATCTGATATCCAAATGTGGGACCACGTTTCTGGGGGTCCACCCCTTCCCCAAAACACCCCCCAAACTGGACTTATTTACTGACCATGGGAATATGGGGCTTAAATAAAAGTATTTGAATGTAGACTACGAATCTGATATCCAAATATGGGACCAAGTGTTTGGGGGTCGCCTCTCCCCAAAAACATCCCCCAAAGGGAACAAATTTTGGACCATAGCGATATGGGACTCAAATGTAAGGTCTTTGGGAGTAAAGCACGAATTTGATATCAATATTCGGGAAAAGTGTCTATGGGGCCACGCCACCCCCACAACACCACCCAAATAGTAAGTATTTTCTGACTATCGCAATATGAGGCTCAAATAAAAGGGTTTTTAAAGTGGAACACGAATCCGATATATATTTTCAAGGCCAACTCACTTCATACAAAATTTCAGCCATATCGGACAAGAATTGTGGCTTCCAGGGGTCAAGAAGACAAATCGGGAGATCGGTTTATATGGGAGCTAATAGCTAGATCGCTAGCTAAGGCTAGATCGCCTCAGAATTCCGAGACGATCCAGAATATATATACTTTATGGGGTCACAGATCAATATTTCGAGTTGGTACAAATGAACTGACTAGATTAGCATACCCCATCGTATGGTGGTGGGTATAAAAAGGGGAATTTACTTAGTCCCTGAAAGAATGTTTTATAATTTCGCTTTCGCTTTTCTAACCTAGCACTGGAATTGCCTTTCGCTGCCATGCAAATTTATGTGAACAACACTCTGCATATTTCACAAAAGTAATCCAAGTTTCGTGTTCCATCATGTGAGCTTTCAAGTTTGACGGAGTAGAAAACACGACGAACATTTTACACATTTGACCTGGTTGGAGGCATCCTGATGGTGGCTCATGCAATTGCAATAGGCATTAAAATATCATTGCGGACTCATGTAGTCGCGTGGACTTGCATGTAACCGAAGTCTTTCCTTGAGGGAATTTTGGACACTCTTTTCAACAAACTCATTGATCCTCTTTTGGACCGCCGTTATGTGGTTCTTTAGTTGCAGTTGCAGCAAAAATCACGCCGTCCTAGCAGTATGTATGAACTTATATCTGGTAAAGTCTGATTTGCCTGTGAGTTCTTTCAGGCGGACGGCCAATTTATAACTTAACCTAGGACGCTTGCTTGACGGTTCGTCGGTCAACCAATCTATATTCCTTTGAACACTTTTTCTTTTCTTATTTTATTTTGAAAAAAAAAAAATATAGGAACTTGAGACTGAAATATATGTTTTTTTTTGCTTTTTTACTGAAATTAACGATAGTAACTAAAGTTATCGATTTTTTCTTGAAAAATATCGAAAATATCGAATGTTGCGAATATCGATAGTTTGCCAGCTCAATTGATAAATTACCGGTCTCACGACATAAATATAAGGGAGAAAGTGGCACAGCGCACGCCGTACGGGGACATTCTATCGCCACTCCTTTGGATGACCACTATAAATGACCTATTACTAAAGCTGACTGGGGAGGGATTTGAACGCGTCTGCTATGCAGACGATGTTATAATACTTCTGAAGGGTTAGGACCCGAACCAGCTATGCAGAAGGGTCGTAAGGGTCTTGCATATGGCATATTACTCAGGGGCTTAATGTTAACCCACACAAGACCGATATATGCCTGTTCACGAGGAAGACAAAAGTGGGCCAATTTGACTCACCACGTTTACTCAATGAAACGATTTCGATATCTGACAAGGTCAAATACTTAGGAATGATATTTGATAGGAAACTCAATTGGAAGTTTCACATTTAAGAGCGTACTGAGAAGGCTCACAGATATTGGGCACTATGTAGACGGGCCGTAGTCTCGAAATGGGGTATGAATCGAGGTTAGTCAACTGGCTCTACAGGATCATGCAACGTTAGGACCGTACAACAAGTTCTGAAAACATGTATCTTGGCATAGGCGGAGCGATAAGAACCACGCCCACTAGGGCACTGGAGACTATTCTAGATCTGCGACCCATTGATATACAGATTAAGTGTGAGGCAGCCATTGCGAATTGATTGAGCATGGGATCAGCTCATACCATCGCAGTATAATCGAGGCGACGACAAGAAATCTGGAAGGAAAGGAAGAGGTTTCCGATCAGATACCTGAGACGACACTTGAAATCGAGCGCGAGGTGGGCCTGAGGTTCGTCAGCGACAACTCAGGGTCTGAGATCTGTTTTAGACGGCCTGACCATAATACGGTCCTGCAGGCGGAGATCCGTGCGATCACGGGATGCGTGAGGTGGTGTGATGCTAACACGAGGACGTCGAGTGTGAACATCTTTACAGATAGTAAATGAAAATAAAGGGCAATGACACCCAGGACGGTAAGGTCACGAACAGTCTTGCAGTGTAAGAAGGTCATTTACTCCTTCTCTTTGGATGCCAAGATCCTCATCGTTTGGGAGCCGGGCCCTAGTGAGGTAAGGGGGAATGAAAGGTTCAATAAACATGGTTAACCCGAAGCCTCTCGTGTTGATACAGTCCGATTTAAGGACGTGGACGACTAATGCGCATGTTACTCTAGAGAACAGTGAAACAGTTTATAGGAAAAAATCCTATGGGGTGATCTGGATAGTGAGAGGACGAGGCTATTACCCAAAGGAAGTATAGCTTTCTGTATCATAACGGGACACATGGGACTACGAGCTCACTTATGCAAAATCGGTACGGCAAGTGACATCATGTGTAGGGCATAAAGGGAAGATGATAAGACGTTGGAGCATTTCCTATGTCACTGTCCGGCTTTCGCGGCTAGCAGACATCGGTACGTAGGTGGGGACACAATACCAGATATTAACTAACAAGGGGGAATGGTATGGGAAACAATTAACGATTTTGTAAGTAGCACGGAATTCCATACTTCCTAACCTAAAATTTTCTTATTCGAGGTTAGTTTTTAGAGCGCACTACAAGCCGATTACTGGCTTATTGTGTGTCCACATTGGCATGGGGCGGATTTATAACCGACCATCTTTTCAACCTAACCTAAGATCTGAATCGGTTTATAACATGATATATCTCCCATATAAATGGATCTGGGACATTGATTTCTTATACGGGTAGAGGGCTCAAATATTATCCGATTTGGCTGAAATTTTGCACGAAGTGTTTTGTTCTAACTTCCAGTAACTGCGACAAGAAATCGGTTCGTAACCTGATATAGCTCCCATATTAACCGTTTTCGGATCATGACATCTTGAGCCGCAATTATTACCCGATTTGGCTGAAATTTTGCATGAATTGTTTTTAGTTTGACCTTCAACAATTGTGCCAAGTATGATTCAAATTGGTTCATTACCTGATATAGCTCCCACACAGGATGCAATTATTAGCCGATTCGACTGAAATTTGCTTGAAGAGTTTTGTTATGACTTCCAACAACTTGCGAAGTATGCTCTAAATCGGATCATAACCTGATATAGCTCCCATATAAACCAAATTCTCGATTATACTTCTTGGGCCACTAGGGGGCGCAATTATCAACCGATTTGGCTGAAATTTTGCACAATGACTTCCACTTTGGTCTCCAAGTATGGCCCCAATCAGTTCATTACTTGGTATAACTCCATTAGCATAGCAATTCTTATCCTTTGTTTGCTATAAAGAGATATCGGGAAGAGAACTTGACAAATGCGATCCAATGCGGTGGAGGGTATTTAAGATTCGGCGAGTCAAAATTTTAGTAATATTTTTTCTACAGACGAAATGAAAAACATAATTTGACTCAAGATCAGGACCCTCTCGGGACTTTTTAAAGAAAAAATTTAAATAAAAAATTTCAGTTGACAATATTATATTACATTTTTTTCAAATGTCAAAAGATTTTTTCTAAAAACAAAATTTCAATTAAATATTTTCTACAGACTCCCAGCAAAAACTTATAAGTTCATGTCATTGTTATGGCATGTAAAATAATGGATAACTCATTATCCTTAAGTGTTAAAGTTGCTTAAATAAAACGAGTTATCTAATATCATCTTTGTTACTGGTAATATATAGTGACTAACAACACTAAAACCTGGAATTCTGCCAGCCAGCATTTCCTCCAAAAAATTTGAAAATTATGACAGGTATATCCAATATATATATCAGGCCCTTTATCGGCAGATCGGTCTATATGACTGCTATATCCAAATATAGTCCGATCTGAACCAAATTTAGGTCGGATATCAAGTGGCTTAAAATACCTCTATACTATTTTAAATTTCAACGAAATCGGGGTAATAAATAAAGCTTTTATGGGCTTCAGACCTTTAATCGGCATATCGGTCTATATGACAACTATATCTAAATATCTTCCAATCTTTACAATATCTTTATCAGATGGCGGGAGGCTTAAAACAACTCATTGATTCACAATTCAGTGAAATCGGATAATAAATAATGCGTTTATGGGCTTCAGAGTCTTTATCGGCAGAAGGGTCTGTATGGCAGCTATATCCAAATAATGTCCGATCTGAACCATATTTAGGTCAGATGTCGGAAGGCCTAAAACTATTCACTGTCTCAAATTTCAGCAAAGTCTGATAAAAAATAAAGCTTTTAGGCTTCAGGCCCATTATCGGGAGCTTGGTCTATATGACAGCTATATCCAAATATGGTCCGTTCTGCACCATATTTAGGTCGAATGTCAAGAGGCTTAAAATATCTCACTGTCGCAAATTTCAGCGAAATCGGATAAAAAATAAAGCTTCCATAGGCTACAGATCCTTTATCGGGAGATCGGTCTATATGGCAGCTATATCCAAATATAGTCCGATAAGGCCCGTTCAAGTGCTTAACCAGCGTACATCAAAAAGACGTATCTGTGCCAAAATTCAACTCAGTATCTCAATTTTAAAGGCTGTAGAGTGATTACAACCGACGGACGGACAGACTAGAATTTTACGACGATCCGAGTTATATATAATTTGTAGGGTGGGAAATTGATATTTCGATGTGTTGCAAACCCTCTATCCTATGGTGGTGGGTATAAAAGCACTAGCGTCATGCTTCTTAATTTCTACGAAGATGTTGTAAATTGCATCGTGAGCAAAAATGAGAACCAAAACTTAAAATTTTTTATACCCTCCACCGAAGGATGGTGGTCCTCTCTAGAAGGCGCAATTTTTATCCGATTGGATGGAAAATTTACATAAGGTGTTTTGTTATGACTTCCAACAACTGTCATAAGTATGGCCAAAATCAGTTCATAATCTCACATAAACTGCCCTCGTATATTGATTTCTTGTGTCACTAGACGGCGCAATTTTTATCCGATTTGTCTGAAAATTTTATTCTTGAGCCTACAGAGGGCGCAATTCCTATTTTATTTGGTTGAAATTTTTTACAACGACCTTAAAATACGTGCCTCTGTGTCGGTTCATAATCTGGTATAGCTCCCATATAAATCGATATCCCTATTTTACTTTTTGTGTAATGACTTCTCTTCCATCATCCAAACCAAGTATGGCTCTATTCGGTACATGACCCGATATAGCTCCAATAGCATGCCAACTCTTATCTATTACCCATTGTTTGCCTATAAAGAGATACCTGGAGAACAACTTGACAAATGCGATCCATGGTGGAGTGTATATAAGATTCTACCCGGCCGAACTTATCAGGCTTTTACTTGCTTAAATTTGTTGATACCCTCCACCATCAGATGGGGCTATATAAAAATTTCGTCATCCCGTTTGCTAAGACCCCATAAGGTATATATTCATATTCTTGATCGTCATGACATTTTCACTCGATCTAGCTATTTCCGTCCGCCTGTCTGTCAAAAGCAAGCTGACTTTCGAAGGACTAAAGTTAAGCGCTTGAATTTTTGCACTAATACTTTATATTAGTGTAGGTTGATTGGGATTGTAAATGGGTCCAATCGGTCCATGTTTTGATATAGTTACCACATAAATCAATCTTCGGATTTAGTTTCTTAAGGTTCTTATTTTGGTGATTCCATTCCAAATATATGTATCCTATTCTAGACTTGAAGAGATCTACCGCTTTGCTGTCACTGGTTAGAACAGACGTTTCAGTTACTGTGTCCGTCAGGACAGGTCACTGTGTAAACGGAAAATATGCTAACGGTCTGAAGGTTGCCAGTAACGACTTTTGCCGAAGCTGTGAGGACGTCAAGGTAGAAGAGACTATGGAAAATCTGCTGTGTGAGTGTCCCGCACTGTCAGTCAGAAGGAGTTCCACTTTAGGTTGGTATGACTTTCAACAACTGTGCTTAAGATGGTTGAATTTCTGAGCCTCTGAAGCGCGCCTGTCTGAAATTTTGGATGTAGTATTTTTCCACGACTTCTTACTATCGGTTTTTAATTTGATATAGCTGTTATATAAATATATATTTGAAAAGTCATTCAAAAACTTGTTATACGCTATCCATGGGGTATAAGGTTTGGCGCGGTAGAACTTAACGCGCTTTGCATGCTACTATTAGCCAGTAATGAAAGGCAAAAGTCGGGCGGAGCCGACTATATAATACCCTACACCCCAAGTCTACCTACTAGACGACAAATAAAGCTCCATATGCAAAATCTTGTAAGGATCGGACCAAAGTTGTGTCTACTGCATCATTATTGGGCATATCGAATGAAAGATATATATTCGAGCTATATTTGAAACTGAACCTATTTCGATAAAATTAAAGGCACAAATTGAGACGTCAACTTAAATACCTCAAGCAAAATTTCGTAAGGATGGGACCAAAATTGCGGCTTCAGCAGCCATTATAGGTTATATTCAATTGAATCTTGCGACCTGTATCTTGATTACAAGAATTTATTGATAGATAGACAGGCGGACATAGCTAAAAATTAACTCTAAACGAAGCAAATGCACAATGTTATAATTCCTTGTTACACAGTTGTGGTATATGGTTTAAAAACCAAGTACTACGTCAAATTTTATTGCACACATCTGTGAGGAACTTTTTATACCCTCCACCATAAGATGGGGGGTATACTAATTTCGTCATTCTGATTGTAACTACTCGAAATATTCGTCTGAGACCCCATAAAGTATATATTCTTGATCGTCGCGACATTTTATGTCGATCTAGCCATGTTCGTCCGTCTGTCCGTCCGTCCGTCCGCCTGTCTGTCGAAAGCACGCGAACTTCCGAAGGAGTAAAGCTATCCGCTTGAAATTTTGCACAAATACTTCTTATTAGTGTAGATCGGTTGGTATTGTAAATGGGTCATATCGGTCCATGTTTTGATATAGCTGCCATATAAACCGATCTTAGGTCTTGACTTCTTGAGCCTCTAGAGTGCGCAATTTTAATCCGATTGGAATGAAATTTTGCACGACGTGTTTTGTTATGACATCCAACAACTGTGCAAAGTATGGTTCAAATCGGTTCATAACCTGATATAGCTGCCATATAAACCGATCTTGGGTCTTGACTTCTTGAGACTCTAGAGGTCGTAATTATTATCCGATTTGCCTGAAATTATGTACTACGGATCCTCTCATGACCATCAACATACGTGTTTATGATCGTCTGAATCGGTCTATAGCCTGATACAGCTCCCATATAAATCGATCTCTCTATTTACTTCTTGAGCCCCCAAAGGGCGCAATTCTTATTCGAATTGGCTGACATTTTACACAGGTCTCCAACATGTAATAATATAATAATAGCAGAGCAAATCTTTTCTTATATCCTATTTTGCCTAAGAAGTGATGCCGGGAGAAGAACTCGGCAAATGTGATCCATGGTAGAGGGTATATTAGATTCGGCCCGGCCGAACTAGCACGCTTTTACTTGTTTTTGTATCCACTTGCTCTACAAAACCCAGAAAGAAACATGGAAAATCTCTCTTTATTCCGATTTAATGTAACTGGCAACATAAAATTTCATTGTTCAAAAAAGACGAATTTTCCAACTTTTTTTGTTGACGTCAAAATATATTTTGTCTATCTCTTAAATTATTAAAATTGGTTTCTAGATCAAAAGTTATAATGCCAAAAAAGTCGGAGAAGTGGAAAGTGGTCAACTTTAACATCCTGTTTATAACGAACTGTATTAAAGGTATAGACCAAATGACTAAAACATTTTTTACCTCTCGGATCTGGACTTGTTTCCATTTTTCACCATTTTTATACACGCCACTGAAGGATGGGGGTATATTAATTTTGTCATTCCGTTTGCAACACATCGAAATATTCATTTCCGACCCTATAAAGTATACATATTCTTGATCAGCGTAAAAATCTAAGACGATCCAGACATGTCCGTCCGTCTGTCCGTCTGTCTGTTGAAATCACGCTACAGTCTTTGTCCATAAGCAGGTTAAGTTCGAAGATGGGCTATATCGGACTATATCTTGATATAGCCCCCATATAGACTGATCCGCCGATTTAAGGTCTTAGGCCCATAAAAGCCACATTTATTATCCGATTTTGCTGAAATTTGGGACAGTGAGTTGTGTTAGGCCCTTCGACATCCTTCGTAAATTTGGCTCAGATCGGTCCAGATTTGGATATAGCTGCCATATAGACCGATCCTCCGATTTAGGGTCTAAGGCCCATAAAAGCCACATTTATAATCCGATTTCGCTGTAATTTGGAATAGGGATTTGTGTTAGGCCCTTCGACTTCCTTCGCTAATTTTGACCAGATCGGTCCAGATTTGGATATAGCTGCCATATAGACCGATCCTTCGATTTAGGGTCTTAGGCCCACAAAAGCCAAATTTATTATCCGATTTTGATGAAACTCGGGACAGTGAATTGTGTTAGGCCCATCGACATCCTTCGTCAATTGGCCCAGATCGGTCCAGATTTGGATATAGATGCCATAAAGACCGATCCTCCGATTAAGGGTCTTAAGCCCATAAATGCCACATATATTACCCGATTTTGCTGAAATTTGCGACAGGGAGTTGTGTTAGGCCCTTCGACTTCCTTCGTTAATTTTGCCTAAATCGGTTCAGATTTGGATATAGATGCTATATAGACCGATCTTACGATTTCGGGTATTAGGCTCACAAAAGCTATATTTATTATCCGATTTTGATGAAATTCGAGGCAGTGAGTTGTCTTAGGCCCTTCGACATCTGTCTTCAATTTGGCCCAGATCGGTTCCGATTTGGATATAGCTGCCATATAGACCGATTTCCTGATTTAAGGTTTTGGGCCCATAAAATGCTTATTTATTGTCCGATATCGCCGAAATTCGGGAAAGTGAGTTAAATTAAGCGCCTAGACATACTTTTGCAATATCGCACAGATCGGTCCAGATTTGGATATAGCTGCCATATAGACCGATATCTAGGTTTTAGGTTTTGGGGCCATAAAAGACGTATTTATTGTCTGATGTCGCTGAAATTTGAGACAGTCAGTTTAGTTAGGCTCTTCGACGTCCTTCTTCAGTTTTGCCCAGATCGGTCTAGATTTGAATATAGCTGCCTTATAGACCGATCTCCCGATTTAAGGTTTTGGGCCCATAAAAGAGGCATTTATTGTCCGATTTCGCCGTTATTTGGGACAGTGCTTTAAGTTAGGCTTTTCGACATTTTTATGCAACTTGGCCCAAATCAGTCCAGATTTGGATATAGCTGCCATGTAGACCGATATCTCGATTTAAAGTCTTGGCCCCATAAAATTCGAGTTTATAATCCGATATCACTGAAATTTGACGAAGTCTTATGTTAGGCTTTTCGACATCCGTGTTGTATATGGTTCAGATCGGTTTATTTTTAGATATATCTACTGTACTTATTAGTATTTGGTCCAAATCGGAACATATTTTAATATAACTGATATGGGACATAAGTTATGAATTTTTCACCGAATTTTGATGAAAGGCTGTTTACATATATACCCGAGGTGGTGGGTATCCAAAGTTCGGCACGGCCGAACTTAACGCCTTTTTACTTGTTTTAACTTAAAATTCTTTGATTTAAACTCGTACATATCCGTACGTTGCTACTCACACAATTTGTCACTTTGAAAAACTGAAAAAAACGTAAAGAACTTTTTCAACTGTTTTACAAAAACTATCAAATTTCCTATGGGACAAAAGGAGCCTATTTAATTAATCCGCTGTGTTTTTCCCGACACTAATGACATTTCATTTCCAGCAAAACAATAAAAATATTTATCCTTCAGTACCAGTTTTCACTCGTAGTGTAACATCACATTTAAACAACTACCAACACCACCAGGTAGGAAGAGTCGAGAAAAAGTTAATTTCCGCCCGCACGCCATCGGGTAGAAAGAGCAGGAGTGTGTTTTTTGCCACTTTATTGTTAATGAAAATCCCCAATGTACACAATGATAGAAAGAAGGAAAAAAAAGCCGTAAAGGTAAAAATAAATTTATTCCATAGACTTTACAAAATGAAATGGATGGAAACGCCTACTACTAAAGCAGCAGAGGTGTATAGATGTCTGCAAACTAACTTCATACTTGCCAGCCGGAGATACGACGAGAACATAGGACGAGAAAAATGACAACAAGGACATAAGTGAAGAAATGTAATCTCACACAAAGGCAATCCACATCCATCCACATGGGATAGTAGGAACAGGTCTAGCTGATGCCATTGAAAAATGCGTTGCGGTGATGGAGCCATTGAGCTTAATGTTCGTAAGAATGACTCGAATATATTTTCCCTACGCTTGCTTGGCTCATTCTATCTTGAACTTCAAACAAGAAAGGCATATAAGATGGGAAATCTTAGAAAATCCCAGAGAAATCTTAAAAATTTCTGTTGATTATAGTTTGCTCAAAGTAATGGGAGACATGTTTCAATATAATATACAGCAGCCGATATTGGAATAACGACGTATTGTACATTTGTGTTTCACTTAAGAAGTGGGAAAGAGGGCATTCGGTAGAAACTTTCACAGCAGAAGTTGACGTTGTAAGCATTGAAGAATGTGGTTCGTAAGGTTATCCAGTAAGCATTGAAGAATGTGGTTCGTGGAATAAGAACTACACTCAACCAAATTTGCTATTCAAAACAGCAAAAATATTTGCATAAACAGCAGGTTTTATCTGCTGAAAATTGGAAAGCAAACATTACTGCTGTTTCAGCAAACATAGGACTGCTATGTTAGCAAACATTTCGGTCAGCCAAATCAGAAAACAAAATCTGCTCTTTTAAGTACAAAACTCTGTAAGAAAAAATTAGGCTATTTTTATGTTTGCCTGCTACTTATTTTGATTACTTTAGGTAAGATTTAAATTTGTGGAATATTACTGTAAAGAAGGTACCTGATCCATCCGTTGGTATACATTTCGATATGTGGTAGAGATCTCACGCATTTTTATACCCTCCACCATAAGATGGGGGGTATACTAATTTCGTCATTCTGTTTGTAACTACTCGAAATATTCGTCTGAGATCCCATAAAGTAAATATATTCTTGATCGTCGTGACATTTTATGTCGATCTAGCCATGTCCGTCCGTCTGTCCGTCCGTCCGTCCGTCCGTCTGTCTGTCGAAAGCACGCTAACTTCCGAAGGAGTAAAGCTATCCGCTTGAAATTTTGCACAAATACTTCTTATTAGCGTAGATCGGATGGTATTGTAAATGGGCCATATCGGTCCATGTTTTGATATAGCTGTCATATAAACCGATCTTGGGTCTTGACTTCTTGAGCCTCTAGAGTGCGCAATTCTTATCGGATAGGAATGAATTTTGAATTTTCACTACGTGTTTTGTTATGATATCCAACAACTGTGCCAAGTATGGTTCAAATCGGTCCTTAACCTGATATAGCTGCCATCTTGGGTCTTGGCTTCTTTAACCTCTAGAGTGTGCAATTCTTATCCGATTGAAATGAAATTTTGCATGACGTGTTTTGTTATAATATCCAACAACTATGCCAAGAATGGTTCAAATCTGTCAATAACCTATATATAAATATAGCTGTCATATAAACCGATCTTGGGTCTTGACTTCTAGAGCCTCTAGAGTGCGCAATTCTTATCCGATTTGAATGAGGTCGCAATTATTATCCGATTTGCCTGAATTTTGTACGACGGATTCTCTCATGACTATCAACATACGTGTTTATTATGGTCTGAATCGGTCTATAGCCCGATACAGCTCCCATATAAATCGATCTCTCTATTTTACTTCTTGAGCCCCCAAAGGGCGCAATTCTTATTCGAATTGGCTGACATTTTACACAGGCCTCCAACATATAAATTAATTGTGGTCCAAACCGGACCATGTCTTGTTTGTTATTGCTCTACTAATGTGTACATGACTGCCATGGCCTTTTGGTTCTAAATTTAAAGAAAAAAGATTATGAAAAGTATACATTCAGTGGTGATTATACACATCCACTGAGACACACATTTACATTGGTATTTTATTGTGTCCTCTAACATCCTCTTCACAATTAAGCAGTAGTCATTTTCAGCAAACAACAGACTTTTAAGCAGTCAGCATGCTGCTCTGAATTGCAAAACTACTGCTGTAATAGCAGCAAAGTCAACTACTAATATTCAGCAGACAGTGTTTGCTATTTTCAGCAAACTTTTTTCTATGAGTGTAGTTAATGGTGTGGGGAATGGTAGACATAAAGTCTGTATTCTTGCAATGAGTAGTAAAATTGTTTTCTTCTTTCGTTGCTTGGCTCAGAAAATGTAGAAGCCGCCAGGATTCAAATTAATAAATCACATTAGTGACTGGTTTCCCTCTATATGGCACACCATTCATAGATGCCGCCTCCTTAACCCACCTCATCTAGTTGTTGGAAGCAACATAAGCAGGGATTGACAAATCTCAGTGTGGGCCTTGATGCTATTGCACATTAGCAGATATGTCTGTATGTCCAAGATTCAAACCAAGGGGCGAACATAGACCCGCATTGTGATCGACAGAAAAAGGTGGTCAAGAGAAGGGTTTCAGAAGACACTTCCATGCATCGAAGGTGATTTTCATCCCAAAGAAAAGAAAACCGTACCACAGGTGTCTGTCATGCGTTTTGCTTACGACTCTAAAGAGGTTGATAGATACATATCGTAGGTCAAGTCTACAGAAAAGCTCGCCATAGTCGATCTACACAGTAGGTTGGCTTAAGGAAAACATTATCATCCGCAAGCAAAAGACTTTCTTTCCATTAGTATGACAACCTAAATTGAGAAAAATCTATAGTGGTTGATAATAATATATCTTGGAACAAAGTTTCCTGGAGCTTGACTTTTCTTAAAACAGCACGTCAAATAGAAATAGCCCTTCATGAGCTGGTTGCATACATATATACGCAAAATTTTCTCTATAAGGAATTTACAATAGTAGCATTTTTTGACTTTGAGGATGCCTTCAAAAATGATAAATCGACTTCAATCATAAAGAAGTTGAAATTCAATGCCCCAATACTAAGGTACGAATGTTTTTAATAACTTACGTACTCAAACAACGTTTTTCGCAAAAATGAGATCTATATATCTACTCTTAGTTAGTAGAGTGACAACTCACGGAGATGTACTGTTTCTACTTCATTGGAAGATATCCAGTATATATTGTATATATATACGTATATGTATATATCCACAATATATTACTGTCTACAGAAAAAGTGGTCTAATAGTGGACGTATATGCTCATGACGTAGCTTTTGCGGTTAGAGGAAAGCAAAATATATGGGTGTTTCGCTGGAAGGGCCATAAAAAGTATTTTAACCTATGCATCTGCAAGAGGTCGTATATCAATATATGTGGGCTTAAACTGCTTGCCATTCATAGCAGTTATCAAACCTATAAAGCTACATGGTGTTGTGGTCTGGTGAATGTCACTTCGCGAACAATCATTAGTATCACGCTTCAACTAAATTCATTATAACCACCACCATAGGATGGGGGTATTTCATAATCGAAATATTGACCCCATAAAGTATACATATTGTTGATCGTCTCGACATTCTGAGTCGATCTAGCCATGTCCTTCCGTCCGAACGCGTTAAGCTAGCCGCTTGAA